>NC_046659.1:12789175-12822666 GCF_010883055.1 Belonocnema kinseyi | reverse complement strand
ATATATCTAGTCGGGAGTGGTGCTGACTGAAAACAGATGATTTGGAGCGATTCGAGCGCCATATGTTGGTCATTCTAAGGACTTATTGAACTACCCTCGTAAGAAATACTGTGAACAACTGTTGCTGACGACCAGGTAGTGGTAACTTATGCGCGTGAGCAGCACTGTTCAGTAGTTTCTAGTTTCTAGCACGTCATGTGTAAAGTGCTATTAAATGCAAGTTTTAATACCTGCTATTAGAAACCACAAGTAAGATAGAAACCAAAAAGAACATTATTTTTAGATTGTGGATTCAACCCATGGTTTATTGACAACTGTTGCGTATCAATTAGGACCTCAATCACCTCCCGTATATGCATTGGAAGGATCGGTAGCAATTGCAGGAGCACTTATACAATGGTTGAAAGACAATATGGAAATACTTGCTAAAGTAAAAGACTGCGAATCTACGGCTAAACAGTATCCAAATGACAATCGAATTGTGTTTGTCCCAGCATTTACGGGACTGTATGCACCGTATTGGCAAAAAGACGCACGCAGGTTAGTATTTTTTCTACTGACATTGTGATTTTTTAAATTGTTATACGAAAAATATTTGATGTTTGCTAGAACAGACACCACTTGAACCATCGAAAAACACAATTTTGTGAACCTTGTAGACAGCTTGCTACCCAAGACTAGCAGAGCTTCAGAGTCAGTATGTGATTTTAAATCTAAAGTTTCTTTATTTGTTTTTCTTTTGTGGTTAATTTCATGTCTCAATCAATGCCGAGCTTGTTCATATCGAAGAACATGCTTGTATCTACTTCGTAACTACCATGTAAAATACATGAGTGAATTTATAGTCGCTATGAATAGTGCCGCCTCAGAGGTATCCAAGAGAATATCGCAGTGAGAGAGATAGATGCAGAAGTGTATTGCAGAAGACCGCAGGGGATGTCTGATGTTAATTTCCAGAAAATATGGTAAATCTAGTTTTCTGAAGGGATACCAATTTTACTATGAATGTCACTATCTATGGATGAACCTTAAATCTTTCCCATAGACAGATGCAGATGCTGGCACTGCGGGATGGACTTTTCTGACATAAAATACGTGACCCAGATGTTGGTGTTTAGAAGTAAACTTCTTCCACTAGAAGTCCTTGATACAATCTGGCCATCTAGCGGCAAATTTCATTGAGTCCCTCAGTCCGTTTTAACCTCTTCGGCAGTGATTTATGGGCATACCCCCTCAGATTTTATGAGGTCGCAAAATTCCTTGAATCATATAATATTATCAATATCATTTTTCAAACCCAGTGTTTTCGGGATCTTGTATACCACTCTCCAAAAATCTCAACCTCGTTGGGCTTGAGTGGATTTTGATAGAAACAGAGAGATTGCTGAAGAGTCCCGATGTATCGGCAAAAACTTGACATTCTTTGATATTATAATATATCAACCATCGTGCTGATACAAGTAGCACTGTGTTTTTTCAAAAAAAATTAAAGTATTTATGCCTCCTGAGGGAGCTGGTTGGCCCTAAAACCACTAAACAAGGATTCAGTTAGTTGGTATATCATGAATGCAATTCTGTCCTCTCGTAAAAGAGTTGAGTTGGTGAGTAACCTTTGTGCGTCGCTGACCCGCGTGATAACGTCGTCACAAAAATGCAAATGCATAATGAAGATGACTCCGGCAGTGAAAGGATGAATGCTGACATAAATTTAGAAATCATGGACACGCCTTTAAATCACTACTCTCAGGAAATGTCCTCAGTAGACCCTTGAACCAACTTCGTTGAACTCGCTCCTAGAAACACACCCAATCCTAGCAATACAACTGAACCTAACCTGAAAATAGTTAGAACTTACATGAAAAGAATGCCTGACCTGCCACATGGTTTTCACAATAAGCTCCACACCGAAAAAAGTAAAGTTTTATTCCATGGAAACAAACAGCCTGCTAGTATCCGTAAAGGTGTTCCAAATAATGAATGTAATCCCAATAACTATGTCCCTTATTTTTTGAATATCTAAGCCTCACAAGAGAAGCTTCATTCATTGTCCGTTGTTAGTTTTCTAAATAAAACCTTTCCTAATTTTATCAAAATATTCACAAAGACAAAAAACAGTGTTTTTGTTGAGTGCAAATCTCATCCAGATGTGAACAGAATCGTTCTTAATAATCACATTCTAGGTGAATCTAAACTTCACGTATTTATTCCTAACTACAAAGTCGCCCGACAGGGTATTATAAGGAATGTACGCAATGACATTTTCTGAGAGGTAATCAAAAACTTTGCAAATACTAGTAATGGTTGCTCGATTTCTATAAGTGCGTCGCTTCACGCAAAGAAAAGATTTATCAGATTTGTGACCTCCCAACTATTGCAATAATTTTGAGGGATAATAAATTCCAGAACATGAATAGATTTTTCAAATTCGTGTCAGGATTTAACCATATATCTCCCCAGTGAGAATGTGGTATTCTTTTTTTCGCTACGGCCACGTGACTTCTCAGCGTAAGAACCCAAAGTGTCTTCAATGCATTGACAAACATATTTTTCTTTTCCAAAATAATTTGATTCACCCGTCTGTGTGAACTTCGAAGGTTTGCCCCTCGCAAAAGATTAAATTTGGTTGAAGTTCAAGTAACAGCAAGACATTAGGGTAATCGCTGTAGTTAGGATCATCGCAATCAAAGAGGCCTCTAAACTCTAATATGCACAACAGAAAATGGTGTTGTCAAATGATCAACCACTTGCTTTTCACTCTTTGAAAAACCCACTGCACATCCATCCCTCTATTTTCCGTTTGAAACCCGAACATTCAGCGTAGAACCCCACTATATCGACAAAGTTTCAACTCTCGGCAACCATAAAAAACATCAAAGATCAACGCCCTACCGTGGATCCCTCAATTAATATACCATCAGTACTGCACCTACTCAGATATTTACAGTTATGACAAAAATATCTAAACTTAGAATTTTCCAATGGAACTGTAGAAGCATGTACAATGAAAAAGAATGTTTAAAAAATTTTATTTAATTCTTAAAAAACGTGAAAACAGAAAAGGAAGTATACTGATTGCAGTGAGAAATGATAGTTCGTTTGACATAATTGACGTTGATGGAGACAAAGATAACCTGAATACTTTAGCTGTTTCCATTCCTTCAGAGATTGGCCCGCTATGCATAATAAATGCCTATAGAAATTCTCGTGCGAGCATTCAAGAAATTAATTGGGAGGAGTTCTCTGATTCAACAATTAACTACAAGAATATCTTCATAGGGGGTGGCTTTAATTATCACCATACGTCTTAGGGTAACGATTTCTCGGGCCCGATAGGAAGTAATCTCTTTTATCATGTACCACAATTTAATTACAAGATCATCAATAATGGGAATACTATGTTCTGCATCGGCCCCGACAAGGCAAAGTTAGCTACTGAACTTTCGGTAGTATTCAACACTCTTAACACGCGGTTTTTATGGAATATCTTTACTGACAAATTGAGTGGCGATCATTTCCCAATAATAATTGGGTTCATTATACCGTGTACCTATTATCAGTTCTGTACACATTAATATAATTTAAAAAAAGGCAAGTGGAGTGCTGTTAAAGTGGAACTGTCTAAATATGATTATGACATTCCTCTAAAACTAACTGATAATGCTAGCATTTTAGAAGCTTATCATGACCTTTTCAAGGACATCGATAATGCACTTTATAAAGCTAGCCTTAATATATGTAGATAAGAAATCCTCTCGTAATAAAACAAATCCTAGTTTTCCGCCTCAATGGAAGAAGGAACGTGACAGAATTTTTAGAATTAGATTAGATAAACGAAAGAAGTATTTGTCTACGTGCAATTACTTCAATTTCATCGAGCACAAGCGGTGCGATGCTTATGCCATGAAAACACTCAAAATTGTTTCCATCATCACCCACTCGAAGTCCAAAAATTCTCGAGGTTATGGCTCAGATGCAATATTATATGGAACAGCTTCTCAATAATGCAAAAGATATTAATGTGTATTTACCACAATTACCAGATTTCATTTACAGTCAGGTACGTAGACCTCTAGCAGGCTCTAATGGTGCTTTAAAACAGACATTTTTGATTCCCGTTTTTAAATGGAGGAACTTAACTTGGTTGAAAAAAACTCAAAGATAAAATATTCTCAAGGATTAGACAAAATTAACTTCGAGGTGATTCAAAATCTACCTAAAAACAAATTTAAACCAGTTTCTCTATCTTCATGTTTTCTCCAACTAATGGAAAAAGTTATTTTAGTCAGGTTAAACAATTTTTTGGAATATAAAAACTTACTTCCATTTTCACAACATGGCTGTAGAAAGGTTCGTTCCTGTACTGAGACCTTAGCCATACTCTCCACAGAGCTACACTCGGCGATAGCTACAAACTCTTACACGTCCTGCCTCTTCGTGGACATTAATGGAGGCTTCAATGATGTTTTATCGGAAATTTTAGTTTATGACTCGATACAACTTGGAATACCAAACAATAGTGGTAAATTTATTTACAACCTCACAATAAATAAGTAAGTTCAATTCAAAATCAGTGGTAGTAATAGAAGACTGCTCACCTTTCAAAAGGGACTTTCACAAGGTTGCATCTCAGGTCCAATGCTATACACCATTTACAACTTAAGTCTATACAAAATATTACATCATTTATATAAAATGCTGGAATACGCAGATGACGTAGCTCTCTATGTCACTTCTAATTCCCTGGACCAGTGTGTTTAAATATTGCAATACAGTCTAAATCCTTTAAATTCATATCTAAAAAGGAGAGGTTTATCCGTATCATCTTCTAAATTTAAATTGGTCATATTCTCAATTTCTAAATTTATACTTATTAACACGCACGTCACTCTCGACAATATCATTATTCATCCAAGTTCTGTGGCTCTATTCTTAGGAATGGTCTTCCAATGTAACCTTCAATGGAACTTGCAATTCAATAAATTAGTTGAAAGAGGAAATAAAGTACTTAATATCCTGAAATGCTTAAGAGGGACTTAGCAGGGATGTAAAACGAAAACTTCAAGATATTTTTTCATCTCGTTGGCTCGTATTTCTTTTGAATATGGATGAATTTTGATAATAGTTAAAATGAAAAGTTAAGTGTCCTTCACAATAAGTTTTATAGAATAATATCAGGCTACAGAATATCAACACCAATTAATGCAATGCAGGCATAATTAAAAGAATTGTCCCTTTATAACCGATTTGTACTGGTCACAATTGAATTTCTAATTAGATCTTTCTATAAGTTCGATCATCCTGTACATGAGCTCCTAAAAAAGCTATATAATTATTCTTCGCAAAGCCAAGCAAAACTTTACTCTGATAATTGCTGCCGAAAAACAAGACTGCCGTGGTTCATTAAACTGCAAGCAAAGATACGGGATATCGTTACAATAGCTAGAATAAGATCTAATTATCTCATTCATAATATTAAAGCTATTAAAAACTTATCTTCCGATCTCATACCTTTGACATAACACTACCTCAATAATACTTACTTCCCTTTCCATAATCAATTCTATGAACAAACCTCATGAGCAGCAATGGGATCTCCAATTTCACCTGTCATAGACAACATCGTTATGGACCATCTAGAAACCAAAATCTTCAATCAATCCAAGCTTAAACCGGAATTCAGGTTCCATTATATCGATGAAACTTTTGCCATCTGGCAACATGGACTAGATGAACTAAATAAGTTTTTTTATTTCATCAATCGATTACATCCTAATATCCAGTTCACCATGGAAATTGAACAAAACGGAAAATTGCCTTTCTTGGACGCTTTAGTTTACAGAAGATCTGATAACACATTAGGACATGAAGTTTACAGAAAACCCACCCATACAAACAGATATCTACATGTCTCCTCTAACCACCACCTATCTCAAAAACAATCAGTCATCAACTCCCTTGTGCACAGAGCTGTCTCCATAACAGATAAAGATATCTTACAAAAGGAATTACAAAACATTAAACAAATCCTAATATGGAACGATTACACAATCAAACAAATTAATAAAGCAAGAAAATACATCCAAAAAACAAGTCACTACAACCTACTGAAGAAAGAAAGAGAAAAACGACCACAATCTTACCCTACATCCAAGGTGTCACAGAACAAATAGAAAGAATTCTCAATAAACACATCATTCAAACCATACTTTAAACCACCTGCGAAAGTAGGGCAACTTCTAAACAACCCTGAAGACAAAAAGGTACCTCTCAGTGATCCAAGAGTATACAAAATCCATGCTTCTTGTGGCGAAGTCTATATTGGAGAAACCGGGGGACCGGTGAGTCAACTTATAAAGGAACATGAGAGTAAAGTCAGGGTGAAACCTTTTTCGCAATCAGCTCTAGCTAAACATTATCTCGAAATAGGAAATACAATTTTAATTGAAAAAACACAGGCCCACGAAATGAAGTCGAAAAGTCCTCCGTCCAAACCAAATGGATTTTACGTTTTCGGGTGTGCTGATCACGAACCCGTGATCTATATGTTCCTACACGCCAGGATCAAGGTCATTTGAAAGACAACTTTGTTGACTTGAGAGATATCATCTTTTTCAGTTCAGATTCTAAAATAACGGGAAATTTTACGTTTGAATATATTTTTACCCATGGTTCCCAGTGACCTCTAAAAGTCACATGAAGGCCCAGTGACCTTTAGAAGTCACGTGAAGTTCAAAAACAATCTTTAGAACTTCTGAAACTAATAGCTTGTCATTGTTTGCTCATATCGGGGAAATAATCCTTACAAAATGCGTTTTGGGGTGTGCTGATCACGAACCCTTCGCTTCTATGGCCCCTACACGCCAGGATCAAGGTCATTTGAAGGTTAAATTCGTTAATTCGAGAGATTAATATCTTTGACCTCAGATTCTGAGAGAGCGGGAAATTCTAGGTTCGGATAGATTTTTACCCATGGGTCCCAGAGACCTCTAGGAGTCATATGATGGTCAGAAACATTCTTTAGAATATGAGGGTGAAACCGATCATTCTAAATTCCCTGAAAAGTATCTTGTCTTGAAAGTGGATACAGATCTGTGTCCAGTGCAAATCTGTTATAAAGGGACAATTCTTTTAATTATGCCTACATTACATTAATTGGCGTCGTTATTCTTTAGCCTAATATTATTCTAAGGAACTTATTGTGAAGGACACTTAACTTTTCATACCAGATATTATCAAAGATGGACAATGCATGGCATCCATATTCAAAAGAACTATGAGCCAACAAGATAATCAAAACCCTTAATGATTTTGGGTTACATCCCCACCAAGTACCTCTTAAGTATTTCAGGATATAAAGTACTTTATTTCCTTTTTCAACTAATTTATTGAATTGCAAGTTCCATTGGAGGTTACACTGGAAGCCATTCCTAAGAGTAGAGCCTGAGACCTTGGATGAATAATGATATGGTCGAGAGTGACGTGAATGTTAATAAGTATAAATTTAGAATTTGAGAATATGGGCAATTTAGATTTAGAGGGTGATATAGATAAACCTCTCCTTTTTAGATATGAGTTGAAAATATTTAGACTGTATTGCAACATTTGAAATCACTGGTCCAGGGAATTGGAAATGACATAGAGAGCTACGTCATCTGCGTATTCTAGTATTTTATATAAATGATGTAATACTTTGTGTAGACCTAAGTTGTAAATGGTGTATAGTATTGGACCTGAGATGCAACCTTGTGGAAGTCCGTGTTGAAAGATGAGCAGTCCTCTATTACTCCAAGTTCTATCAAGTCATGGACTAACATTTACGGTAAAACATCATTGAAGGCTCCATTAATGTCTAAGAAGAGGCAGGACGTGTAAGAGTTTGTAGCTATCTTTGTATGTAGCTCTGTGAAGGGTATGGCTAAGCTCTCAGCGCAGGAACGACCCTTTCTGAAGCCATATCGTAAAGATGGAAGTATTTTGTTGTGTACCAGCCAATTGTTTAGCCTGACTAAAATAAGTTTTTCCATTGTTTGGAGAATTCATGAAGCTAGAGAAACTGGTTTAAATTTGCCAAGTGATGACTTGGGGAGTATGAAAATAAGAAAGTTTATCTAGGGTGTGGGGAAAAGACCTTCATGCAGAATATGATTGTAAATCGAAAGCAAGCGTCTAAGAGACTTTTTAGGTAGATTTTGAATAACCTCGAAGATAATTTTGTCTAATCCTGGAGAAGATTTTCCTTTGAGTTTTTTAATACCAAGTTAAGTAATTGAGGTGAATCCACATTAATATCTTTTGCACCGAGGTAGAAAACAAGGATTGTTTATATTACGGGAAGGTTTCTTACCTATATTAGAGCTATCTTTATAAGGTGAATTATCGATGCCCTTGAAAATGTAATAAGCTCTTTATGTCATGCTCACATTTAAACAGTTCGACTTTGAAAGCACTCCACTTGACTTTTTAAAAATTAAATTTATAAAGAATTGATAATATGGACATGGTATGATGAACTCAATTATTATTGGGGAATGATTGCTACTCAATTTTTAATGAAGGTATTCCATGAATGCCGCGTATTGAGAGACTTGGACACTACAGGCAGGTCAACAGCTAACTTGCGTTGTCGGGACAGGTGCAGAGCATCAAATTCCCATTATTAATGATGATGTAATTAAATTTTTGTTCATGGTAAAAGAGAATACTTCCTATCGGACATGAGCAATCGTTACCACAAGACGTACTATATGATGACAACTGAAGCCACCCCCTATGAAGGTATTATTTTAGTTGATTGTTGAATCAGAGAACTCGTCACAACTAATATCTTGAATGCTCGCACGAGAATTCTCATACACATTTATTATGCATAGCGGGCCAAACTCAGGAGGTATAGAAATACCTAAGGTATCCAGTTTATCTTCGACTCCATGAACATCAATTATGTGAAAGGCAATATAATTCTTCATTGCAATGAGTATACCTCCTCCTATTCTGTTCTCACGTTTTTTTACGAAATAAATAAAAGAATTTAAGATGAAAGAAGGACTCAGATCTGAGCCAGATTTCACTGTGATGAATTATGTCATAGTCATGAATTAATTTATCTACGCATTCTTTTTTATTGTAGATGCTTCTAAAATTAAATTGGAAAATCTAAGTTTAGATATTTTTCTCATTATTGTAAATAGATGAGTAGGTGTAGTACTGATGGTGTATTAGGAAATATTAAATTACTTACGCTCGATGTATTGGCAGTAGTCGGGATATACAATCACGTTTGAGGTAGACCGAGAGTGGATAATAATGGTGCACATTGATTTGCAAACTACACCAAGCAGGAACGTATCTGAGTTGAAGTTTGCGCAAATTGCGGGGAAACAGTATTTAAACTAGAGTTTTCAGTAAGGTTGAAGGCTAGAAACCAAATATAAGAACCATTGATTAAAGGATCCGCGGTAGGGCGTTGATCTTTGATGTTTTTTTATGATTGCCGAGCCTTGAAGCTTTGTCGATATAGTGGGGTTCTAAGCTGAATGTTCGGTTTTCAAATAGAAAATAGAGGGAAGGATGAGCAATGGGTTTTTCAAAGAGTGAAGATCAAGTGGTTGATCATTTGACAACACCATTTTCTTTGTGTATAGTAGAGTTTAAAGGCCTCTTTGATTGCGATAATCTTAACTACAGTGATTACCCTAATGTCTTGCTGTTACTTGAATTTGAACCAAATTTTGTCTCATGCGAGAGGCGAACCCTTGAAATTCAGACAGACAGGCGAATCAAATTATTTTGTAAAAGAAAAATATGTTTGTCAACGCATTGAAGACACCTTGGGTTCTTACACAGAGAGGCCACGTGACCGTAGCGAAAAAAAAAGAATACCACATTTTCACTGGGGAGATATATGGTTAAATCCTGACACGAATTTGGAAAATCTATACATATTCCGGAATTTCTTCTCCCTCAAAATTATTGCAACATTTGGGAGGCCACAAATCTGATAATCTATTCTTTGTGTGAAGCGACGCACGTATAGAATTGAGCAACCATTACTAGTATTCGCAAAGTTTTTGATTTCCTCTCAGGAAATATTATTGGGTACATTGATTATTAAGAACGATTCTGTTCACATCTGGACCAGATTTGCACTCAAAAGAAACACTTTTTTTTATCTTTCTGAATATTTTTGATCAAATTAGGAACGGTTTTATGTAGAATACGAACAACGGACCATGGATGAAGCGTCGATTGCGAGTATTAGATAGTAAAAAAAAATGCATATGCATACTAGCAGGCTGGTTGTTTTCAAGGAATAAAACTTTACTTTTGCCAGTGTGGAGCTAATTGTGAGAACCATGTGGCAGGTCAGACATTCTTTTCATGGAAGTTCTAACTATTTTGAGGTTAGGTTCAGTTGTATTGCCAGGATTGGGTGTGTTGCTAGGAGCTGTTTCAACGAAGTTCTTTCAAGGGTCTACTGAGGACATTTCCTGAGAGAAGTGATTTAAAGGCGTGCCCATGATTTCTGAGTTTATGCCAGCATTCATCCTTTCACTATCGGAGTCATCTCCATTATACATTTGCATTTTTGTGATGACGTTATCCCGCGGGACAGCGACGAACAAAGGTTACTCACCAACTCAACTCTTTTACGACAGGACAGAGTTCTATTTATGATATGCCGACGAACTGAATCCTTGTTTAGTGGCTCAGAATTGCAAGGATGACTTGCTAGACTGCTACAATGCCATAATTAAAATTGCGAAATCAAACCATCTACCTCTCGCAAAAAGGAATATTTACGCGGAGTGTTCTCCGAACCGCTGTATGGACAACCTACAAACGAAAAGGATACCTCCCTTTGTGAGGATATCTCAGAAGCGTCTAGCCTCTGAACTAACAATTGTTTAGTTTATGGCGCTGCGGGAGCATTGGCTAATTTAAACCGAAGGCTTAAGCGGACGATGAATCAAAAGATCAAAAGGCGCTTGTATTAACTGAACAAGAAGATTACATAGGCAAGACAGAATGTGATCAAATAAAAGCTACTGACTATCAAACAGCGTATTTGTTGACAAAATACGGGTGCTATCTGACGTAAGGAGGATAATACAAAAGAGGGAACGATGGGTCAGTAAGAATCAAGAGTTTTTCGCTGATACATCATGCCTCTTTAGCATTCTCTCTGTTTCTGTAAAAATCCACCCAAGCTCAACGAGGTAGAGATTTTTGGAAGTGATGTGTATAAAATCCAGAAAACACTGGGGTTGAATAATATAGTGATAATATTATCTGATTCAAGGAGTTTTGCGACAACCTCATAAAATCTGAGGAGGAATCCCCATCAATAATTGCCAAAGAGGTTAAATAGCACTAAGGAGCGCGATAAGATTTTCCGATGAAGAACCAGATTGTATCAAAAACTTTTTGTAAAGAAGTTTACTTCTAAATACCAACATCTGGGCCACATATTCACCAGATATTTTACGTCAGAAACGTCCTTCCCACAGTGTCTGCATCTGCATTTTGAGACGCCCTAACGATAGGATGCGAACGCAAGTGATCGACTGTATGATACTTAGCCAAAAATATAAACAATAAAAAGCTACTTAGAACCTTAGAACGAAACGCAAGAAGTAGCACCTTCATGCTTTGCTCACCTGAAATAAAACTTTCATGATTTGATGGAGCGAGCGAGAACCTTTTAGTTTTGGCCAACTTCTAGCTTCATCGTTCTTAATTCCGCGAGCAAGACTTTCTAACGCTAACTTCTCGGTTAGCTTTTTATTGTTCATATTTTTGGTTAAGTACAGTCAAGTCGTGTCGCATGCGTTAGCATCCTACCGTTAGGGCACCTCGATCTGTCTGTGCGAAAAATTGAAGATTGATCCACACATAATGAAATGCATAGTAAGATGAATGTCCTTACGGAAAACTAGATTTACTGTCTTATCTGAAAATTAACATGTGACAACCCATGTGCTCTTTTGCTTTATTTAGTTCTATTTAGCTTCTATTAATCCTTTGCGGTGACACTAATCATCGCGAGTATAAATTCACTCATTTATTTTACATGGATGACCTGAAGATCTATGCTTCTGATGCAAGCAAACTTCCAATTGCTTTAAATATTGTCAGGGAGTATACAGGAGAGTCTAGTGGACCTAGGATTGGACAAGTGTGCCAAGATTAATCTAAAGAAAGGAAAGATTAGTGGCGTTCCCGATGACCCTGAGCTTGTGGAGATAAGTATTATCAGACATGTTGACACTAGAGAGATCTATAACTAGTTTGGAAGGTGCGGTCGGACCTCCAATCCAAAATAAAAATTTAAATATCATTACAGTAAGGCCAGTTTATATGCATATACGATACTCACAATGATACTCACAACCGAACTGAGTAATGAAACAAATATAGGGATGGTTGGAAAAAGAATTTCCAGAGAATCATGGAGTATGATTGCTGCAGATATAATGAAACCATTATCAATTTCTAGAAAGTGAACAAACTAATAACTGTTAATTTTTTATGAATATTTTAAAAAATGGGTAAAAAATTCTAATAAGAAAAGTCGACGAAATAAGTTTACTGACGGGATTTCATAAACATGACATTTCGCTTTAGTGAAAACTTCGAATTTTCTACACGGATAACGGCCCCGAATTCGTGAATAAAATATTAAGAGAATTAATAGAAACTTTGGGAACAAGGCACACATAAATGCCAACATTTTATCTAAGTACAAACCCGACTGAACTTTACAATAGGACGATAAAATGAATTATTAAAACGTACAGAGATTAATACAAGCAAAAACTCGCCAACACAGTTTACTTCAGAGCATAGAAAAAGGAGCATAGAATGAGGAGAATACGAATAATAAAATGAGAAATACAGAGAATCCTAGATGACGCAAATAGCAATCAGGCAAATAGATAATATTTAAGGTAAAACCAATAGAATATAAAATAGACGAAAGGATACTAAAAGCTCCAGTTTCAACTAGTGTCAAGACATCATTAACATATTGGTACATAGTAACGATTTGCTGACACAATGTTACAATTATTTGAGAAGCGAAGTGCTGAAATAGACCAAAGTTTCAAAAAAAGGTGAGGTCGAGGTTGGCACAGCTTTCCGAAAGAGTTAAAAGTATAGATCATGATCGTAAGTATGTAGACCAAAAGGCTGGGGAACAGAACATACTTATATTTGGATAGAAAGGCGACGCGGAACGATAAATAATAATACGAATAATAATCTGCTTGGTACAATAACATCAACTTTCTCGAAGGTAGGTCTACATGAGGGTGAGTTAATATGCAGAGTATGAAGGAAGAGTTTTTAAGTGAAATATTGAGTGATTAAAATAATAAAAGTGAAGAAGTGAGCGATATTTTGAGTGCTTGCGTTAGTTTTGGATTGACTGAGAGTTTAGTTTGTTTGGACTGTGGAGGAGGGTAGGAAAACCAGTGCAGACGAGTAGCAGTGGGAACTTAGACGAGGAAGTGATCGGTAAACCAAAGCGTCAGGAAAAAAGGGGAAAGTGCAGAAAAATAGTAGGAAGGGAGAGATTAAGCGCCGAGAGTTTTTGATCAATCGAGAAGTTTGTGAATAGGAAAAGGGATAGAGCGGAGAGAGGAAGTAGTGAGGTCAAAGAAGCAACGAGATCCACCCTTAAAAATCCTAAAGTGTACAGAACGCTACCGGAAAAGTAACAAATTGGAGCGGGGAAAAAAACGAGGGGAAAGACAAAGAAAAATTTGAACGTAGAGGGCAAATAGAAGAAGAAAATTTAGAGTTGAGTGACGTTCGAAAAACGAGATTAAAAGTAATGGGGATATATAAAGAAAAGCAGGAGGAACGGGGAGAGGAAATAAAGAAAGAATAAAATAAATAGAAATCTCAAGCCGGGAGTTTGGTGGTGGGGGGATGGGGAATGAGGAGAAAAAAAGGCTGAGAAAAATAGAAGAAAGAATATAAAAGAAAGAGAGAGAAGAAGAAACATAATGATAAAGGGCCTAATATAAGAGGGAAAGGAGCTGAAGGTAGAAGTGGATGAAATACTAAAAAGGATTAATGCTAGGGTAGAGATAGAGGAAGTGTAAAATGTAAGAAGGGAAGAGCGAAGATGGGAGATAATGCTACTGGTAAAAATAAAGAAATGGGAACATAAAAGGGAGTCGATGATAAAGAAGAGGTTTTTATATGGAGGCTCGGATAGAATAGAGGATGATTTGGTATGGGTAAAAATGAAGGTGAGGTATAAATTAAGAAAAATAGCGGAAGAGGAAAGAAAAAAGGTAAGGAGGACATGGGGTAATGATGGGAAAATACAGATGGAAGGTGTATGGTTGGATGGGAACGAGGACAGGGAAGAGTTAGCAACAATAAGGTGTCGGGAATCTAGGAAGAAAAGGAACGGGAGATATAAAAATAAGAAATAGTCGGAAACAAAAAGAGACAAGAAACGAAAGTAGGGAAGATTCCAATCTTCCCTACTTTCGTTTCTTGTCTCTTTTTGGGTATGCTACTGAAATATAGCTGGATTAAAAAGAAAGGATAGGGAGTTTATGCGAAATTTGACACAATAGTATGTAGCAGTAATGATAGAGACGTGGCTAGATCAAAAGGGATGGGAAGGAGCAGGGGGAAGATTACCAACAGGTTAGAAATGCAGGTTCAAAATGTAAACAGAAAGAATAAAAAAGGCAGAGCAATGGGATGAATGGTGATGGGAGTAAGGAAAAAGTGTATAACAGAGAAGAATAGCGAAGAAATAAAGGAACAAAAAGTAGTAATAGTAAAAGAGATAGATAGGGAGGAGACAGGTGGAAGATAGTGAGGGTGTATGTAAACGGTGAAATGCAGGGGAAAGACATTACAAGGAAGGAAATAGTCAAGGTATTAAGTATGATCAAAGATGGAAAATCACCTACTATTGACGAAATTCCAAATGAATAATGGGAATATGTGGAGACAGAATTAAAGAAGTGGGCATTGATAATGTGCAATAGAGAATGGAGGGGAGAGGGGTAGCCAGAGTTATGGAAGGAAAGAGTAGTGTTGCCCATAGCAAAGAAACGCAAATGGGAATAAGTTAAAGATTATAAATGAATGAGAATGATGCCAACATTGTATAAGGTGTATGTAACTGTTTTATCGGAGAGGTTAAAAAAAAGTCGATTAAAAAGATAGTACTTCCAAATCAGACAGTGTTTAGAAAAGGGATGGGGATGATGAACAATATATATGTTCTGAACTATCTACTGAATAAAAGAATTAAACGGGGAAAGAGGGCAATGATAGCAATGTTTATGGATTTAAAGGCAGCTTTTAAATCATTAGATCGAGGCGAGATAGTAAAAGTTATGGTGAAAAAGGGGATAAATAAGGGATTAATAAACAGAGTATCGGAAATTTTTAGGGAGGCAAAAAGCAGGGTGATACAAGGATGTCCTCGAAGCCCTCTTTTATTTAATATATTAATATCAGTCTTGGAAGAAGAAATGAAGAGAAAATGGTAGGGAAAAGTTAGGATAGGGAACGAAGATATATACACTGGCTTAAGGGGCCATCCATATACCACGTGGAAACTTTAGGGGGAAGGCGGCGTTTGGCAAAATTCCACGCTTGTCCACTAGACGGACCGGGGGGTCTGGCTAGAATCCACGTGGAAAAACATTTTCCTAAATCTGTGGAAAATATACTGAAATGAGGCAAGGTATACGCTAGGTATACTCGAACTTTTATATTGTGCTTGCGCATAATGGAGTTTTATTTTTATTTCTATTATATTTTTTTTTCACGACTTTTTCTTTGCAATTCAAATCATATTAAACTCAGGTTCCTAAATTAAGCCGAATTCTTTCAGCCAATTCATCGCTCCTTTTAGACTTCTTGTAGTGCGCAAGCTCGCGACAGTTCTATGGACGCCATTTTAGTACTCACTAAAATTTCAGATTCTTTTGTTTTCTTAGTCATAATATATGTTCTTTTCATAATATATGTCCACGTGGACATAGTACAGGGTAGGGGGTATTTGTCAAAATTCCACAATTGTCCACTAGGGGGCAGGAGGGGGGCCAGAAAGTGGTGGAAAATTGTCCACGTGGTATATGGATGGGCCCTAACCAGACGATATAGTGTTGATGGCAGAGGATGAAGAAGGGATGGCAGGCTTAATTACAGGATTAGAGAAGTAGTTAGATGTCGAAAAGTTAAATTTAAATGTAGAAAAGACAAAGATAATGAGGCTTAGAAAAGAAGGAGGAAGAAAGAAAGAACCGACGCACAGTGGGAGGAAATGCACTTTTTTCGTTCAAAAATGTTCAGAGCCTCCAATTTTGGTCCGATTTTTTATTTTTCTGTTCTAAATTAAATTTCAATAAATTCTGAAGAGCTTGACGCCCTGAACTTTTGTCTCTCCTACTTGTTTATTAATAATTTTCTCACTCAAAGTATGGAAAAACTTAAATTTTTTACATAACAATTTATTACGCTTTAATAACTGATTAGGTAAACTTTATATTGTCTTAAATGGATGTTTAGGGACTCATAGAATACAAATTTTTTGCTTATTAGTCCATTTATTTGTTATAAACAAATTTTAGGAACAAATTAACAAATACTCTTATTATCGATAAAAAAATGTTTTGTTTACTAAAAGTGCTTTGTATCAATGTAGGAATGATATATAATTACAAGAATAATTTAAAAGTTTATAATAACCATTGTTATAAACAATTCTTATGGTAAAATATTAAAATTTCAGATTTTTTCAAATTATAATTTCCTTTAATTGCCAGAACGACTTCAGGTATTTCTTAAAATAATAAATATTCAATAATATTTGATAAAATATAACAATTTAAATTTTTATAAACAAATTAGGTAAACAAATTTAAAAATTTGGCCCTTTCGCATAGAAATTTTTTTGTTTTTGCACTGGAAATGTTTTAAGCTATTGGATGAATGACTGCTCGTCACAAAACCATTATAAAAGTTAACAATAACAATTGTTATAAATAATTATCGTGATAAAATATTCAAATTTAAGGTTTTATCCAATTTTAATTTTCTTTAATCGCTGGAATGTCTACCGATATTCCTGAAAAATGTATCTTTCATAATATTTAGTAAAATATAACAACTTAAATGTTTATAAGCAATTCAAATAAACAAATTCCAAATTTTGGCAGTTTCACTTGGAAAAATTCGGGGTTTCAATCGCAATAGATTGAGAATGAATCATAACACTACATGATAAGATTCACTCAATATAAAATGTTTTGACAATAACCCGCCGACTTGATAGGCAAACCGCTAAGTTTGCAGAGATTCATATCAGAAAACGGGATTGGCAGTGAATGCAGAAAATAAGTACTTTTTCATAAATTTCATAATTTTGAAATATTTCTTCTTTCGTAACGGATACATGGGTCCGAACTCACTAACAGTTTGTGTGCTAAATCATTGTTAGTAGCAACACAAGAAAACTTGCGTGAATTGAACTGTCGAATATTCCTGTAGTCTTTATTCCGAGCTTCACCTGCTTCTTCGGAAAACTGTCCAATTGGTAATGGAAAATGTTTCATGACATCAGCTCCATGCAATAATATCTTATGAACAGTTCCAGGCATTTAGTACCAAGGATATAAACGTACGTACAGTTTTGCGGTGTCCATAGTATATATTTCAAATGTTTCCAAGTCAGTTGGCTCTGTACTTGTTAATTTGTTAAGAATGTACGCAAATATTTCCACTAACTCCAAGTCTATACCTGTAATTTCTGCTGTTATTTCAGGGTTTGCAAAAACCTTTTTGCGGTATTCCCGTCATTGGATGTGCCTGAGCCTTGTTTTACTGCATCTATTATCAATTCTGTCTTCTGATGAAAAGCTTTGCAAATTCGAGTCTTCGCCTTATTTTTGCAAATCTTTATATACATCCGTATCTACTCTCCATTTCTTAAAATCGAGTCGATAGGCTATATGTAAAAGATGTTCCATTAAGTGAATCTTAGCATGTAGTTTTGACAATCCATAATCATACGAATTAATTAATTCTGATACTTTCTTCTTATCACATAGATTTACTGAGCGTAAAAAAGCCTCTCTTATTTCGGGGTCAGTACATTTTTCACGTATATCCATTAATTTCCTTCGTTTTGTTGAAGTAGAACATTCTACAACGTTACCTAAGTTAGGCCTTTCGAATTTGTCATTACTTTCGGGTAGAAATTCCACGATAAAATATGCGTTCAACCAACCTGTAAACTTGTTGTTGAAACAAGCTTTACTAAATGCTGAACTCTGCCATTTCCTTTTAAAATGAGGGATAAAATCATGATTCAATTTGTTTTTAACCTTTTCCAGTTGTTTATTGCTTAAATCAAATTCTCATTTTAAGTAGTGCGCCAAATCTTCCACACCTCCATTGGAATTAGCAATAAAAAATTAGATAGGGTAATGCAGAAAATATTACAACTGTGAAAAGACAACTCTTAGTCCAATGAACATATTTCTGAAAGGGAATATTGAGATACATTTTTCAGGAATATCAGTAGCCATTCTAGCGATTAAAGAAAATTAAAATTTGATAAAACCTCAAATTTGAAAATTTTATGACGAGAATGATTTATAACAATTGTTATTGTTAACTTTTCTAATATTTTTGTGACTAGCAGTCATTCATCCAATAGCTTAAAACATTTCCAGTGCAAAAACAAAAAAATTTCTATGCGAAAGGGCCAAATATGTTTATAAAAATTTAAATTGTTATATTTTATCAAATATTATTAAATATTTATTATTTTAAGAAATACCTGAACTCGCTCTGGCGATTGAAGAAAATTATAATTTTAAAAAATCTAAAATTTTAATATTTTTCCATAAGAATTATTTATAACAATGGTTATTTAAAATTTTTAAATTATTCTTGTAATTATATATTATTCGTACATTAATATGAAGCACTTTTAGTAAACAGAAATTTTTTACCGACAATAAGACTATTTGCTAATTTGTTCATGAAATTGGTCTATAACAAATAAATGGACTAATGAGCAAATTATTTGTATTCTATAAGTCCCTAAACATTTATTTAAGACAATATAAAGTTTACCTAATCTGTTATTGAAGCGTAAAAAATTATTATGTAAAAAATTTGAGTTTTTCCATAATTGAGTGAAAAAATGATTAATAAACAAGTAGAAGAGACAAGAATTCAGAGCGTCAAGCCCTTTAGAATTTAATGAATTTTATCTGAAAAAAAAAAAATAATAAAAAATCGGAGCAAAATTGAAGGCTCTGGACATTTTTGAACGAAAAAAGTGCATTTCCTCCCACTGTGCGACGGTGACATGGAAGGGAATAAGGTTGGGAAAAGTAAAAGAGTTTGAATATTTGGAATATACCTTGTAAACAAATGAAGATCATAGAGGGAATATTAGAAAAAGAATAAAAAAAAGCAGTTACGGGGGTAATTAGGCAGATATGGGGGATATGAAGAAAGGAAAGAGATTGAGAGTATACAAGAATGGCATACAAGGTTGACGCTAGGGGTAGACTGGTGACTGAGTCGTAAAGAGGGCACGGAAATTTAAGACGAAGCCACGGGAGTGAAAGGGGAGGGGGGGCTTAGCGAGAAAGGATTGGATGGAGGTAGGAGGGGGAGTGCAATAAAATTAAAGAGATAGGAAGAAAGGAGGAAGTTCCTTAATGATAGAGACATAGAATAGGGGATAGGACTAAACTATGTTAATTGAAAAAAGGGAGAGAGAAATACAATTAATAGAAAGAAGGGGCGTGATCGAGGAAGCAAAATATAATAAATAGTATAAGATAAAAAAGGAAGGAGTACCAAAGTAAGAGAAGCAAGAGAAGTGAAAGAAAAAAGAAACAGAAATGGAAGTCGCTTAGAATAGAAGGAGGTATTGTAAGATATGGAAGTCATGTAAACGCTTAGGAGACACATTATAAATAAAAAAGCATAAAAAAATGCTCAAAATCTGAATATACTTTGTTGCACTTTAAAGATTTAATTTTGGGAAAACCTCGTGGCCACGTAGCAAACTTTATTTTAAAAGTATTGTTGTGAGCCTTCTGGGAAAAAAATTAAATTTTAGGGCATCCTTGGCCAACTAAAATCAAACAAGGTTTATCTAGGGCTTTATTGACCAGCTACATCAGTTGTAGGGCTTTCTTGACCAACTAAAACAAACAGGATTTTATCTAGAACTTTCTTGTCCAACTAAATAAGTTCTCCGGATTTTTGGGCAACTAAAACGGGACAAATTGAAATCTAAGGGTTTTAAAGACTAAATACAAAGAAGAGAATTGTAATGCGGCTATAAATTTGCACGGATTCAACACAGGGACCATTACGGTAGAAAGGAAAAGATACAAGAGAAGGACCCTTCTGAAAATTTCTATATAGGTTTCTGTATAGTGTCCTATACAGGAACCTATATAGGATCCTATGTAATTTCCTATGGATGGAACCTATAGGTGAAACATATATGTTCCTGTGTAGGATCCTATATAGGATCCTATGCAGGTTCCTATATATTATACTATACAGGAACCTATAAAGGAATTTTCGGTATAGGAGTACCAACTCGCTCGATAAATCTCTTAATAATTCAAGACATTTTAGTACAGTGACTCTCTATCCGCAACCCGAGGACGTGTTCGGTAACAAAGTCACCGGACACGTCCTCGGGTTGCGGATAGAGGGTCATTTACCACGGGTTTTTGTTTAATATGGTTACAATAATTTATAAGCAATTGAGGAATCATAGCACCTGCGTGAAGAGTTTTAAACAATGACTTTGGGATACCGGGCGACTTCTCAGTGTATGCAGTCTTATCCTTACATGCGGGACTCTATAAGCATGAACAAACCCTTTCTCTAGCGGCTCGTGGGAACAAAAAAGACTCCACCAAACTACCAAAAAGCTATAGATGCGGTCCAAAACGAAGTATCACCTACAGCGCCCGACCATGGGTCGGCAATCAGTGCTGATCACCCTTGAGTTCGGGGTGCCGAAAATAATTTAGATGGAAACACGGCGACAAACCGGCGCAACGCCAATAGTGAGAGAACTAATCAACCCAAGCAGTGGCGCCAATACTATTTGAAAAAGGTCGGGTGGATCTACTTCAGACTACAATAAGAATAGAAAAAGGTATAAGACATCAAATTACATTGCAAATAATTGAAAATTAAAACTCTAATATACTATTTCGCATAAATAATAAACACTTAGATTTTTAGAACTTGAATGACTTATTTTTATCTGTTATTCAAAAATTAATTAAGGCTCCACTCAGCGGCACTAACCCCAGGAAGTATAAACTTCTACTGAGGTGTACAGATTTCGTACAGTGGTGGGAGGATGGATCGAAAATATCTGAAATATTACTCTATTAAATCATTGTCTTTTCACAAATTTTTGAAAAACTTTTGATGTTTTGAAAACATTAGGAAACCGCGTTTATTCATTATTTAGTTTTTATTATTATAATTATGTAAAATGTGGCGATCGAAATAAGAGAAATGTTTAAATGTCTCGAAAGTGATCTTAAAATCTGAAAATAATTAAAATTAATGTTATAGGTTGAAAAATTATGTATGGATTCGAGTACATGGCTGCCCTGATGATAAGTTACATACATTTGTATTGGATTGATAAAAAACTGTTTAGGAAAAATTTATGAATCAATCTTTTGATTGTAATCCACCAAATTAATCCGGATACGTTCTTTCATTACTTATAATTGCCAATTTGGCAAAAATGATTAGTTATTTAACTCTGATCTACTTTTTCTCCAAATGGAATTTTTGGTATCCGTTTTATTCATGCTAGCAGACAGCAAATTGATATATTAGAAGAATTCTTTTTTATACTTTTAAAAATTCAAACATACTTACGAAATAGTGCTATCATTTCTAATATTCGGGAACTGTTGATAAATATAAATTTAATCGTGCGAATTATGGATTTTTGCACGTTCTATTTTATTTCATTTTCTTTACTTAATTATTATTCCTTATTTTTCGTGCATTTTTAGTTAATTTATTTACACAATATATTTCCCAATTTTCGCCCCCCCCCCCTCAAAACAAGTCGGGCGGTCGCCTGACCTGCCTCCGCGGGGTTGGCGCCCATGAACCCAAGGATGACTTCTTCTTCGTCTTTAGCTTCGCTGTGAGCAGAATATATAGCCATATGTCTGGAAAGTAACTCCGTGGCTGTGAAAATCGTCGACCTATCTGGCCACGTATATAGTAATTTGGGTTAAATTAAATACGACGGTCCAGCTAGCAGCCGAAACTGCGGGCTAGCGCTACTCCTTAGTTGTCACGCGTTTAACACACAGACCGGGAAATAAAATTCCGTCAAAAAAAAATTATATACAGGGTGTCACAGGCTCAAGTGCTCGGACTTATATGGCTATATAAAAACAATAATAATAAAGTGAATATTTAACGTCCTTGGTTTACGGATAGAGGGTCCCTGTACTAAAATGTCTTGAATTATTAAGAGAGATTTATCGAGCGAGTTGGTAATCCTATGCTGAAAATTCCTATATATGTTCCGGTATAGGATATTATATAGGAACCTACATAGGATCCTATAAAGGAACATATATGTTTCACATATAGGTTCCATCTATAGGAAATAACATAGGATCCTATATAGGTTCCTGTCTAGGACATTATACAGAAACCTATATAGGAATTTTCAGAAGGGTCCTTCTCTTGTCTCCTTTCCTTTCTACCGTAATGGTCCCTCTGTTGAATCCTTACAAATTTATAGCCGCATTACAATTTCCTTCTTTGTATTTAGTCTTTAAAACCCTTAGATTTCAATTTGTCCCATTTTAGTTGGCCACAAAATCCGGAGAACTTATTTAGTTGGCCAAGAAAGTCCTAAAGTTTAATTTTTTGTCCAGAAAGTTCAGAACAATGCTTTTGAGATAAGGGTTGCAAAATGGCCACGAGGTTTTCCCAAAATTAAATCGTTTGAGTTCAACAAAGTATATTCTGATTTTGAGAATTTTGTTATGCTTCTTTATTCATAATGTGTCTCCTAAGGGTTTACATGACTTAATATTTATAGTTATTTACAACTATTTCCAGAGAGTCACGTCTATATCCTCATTTATAGTTTTCACTGTAGCACAATTTGAGACGTGTTATCGAATTAGTGAAGGAGCGATGGAAAGCGAGAAAGCAAGCGAGAAAGAGATCGAGAACGCAACTGCATCTTAAACTACTTATGCTCATTCGCCCCTCTAGGCCCTTCCGACTCCTTCATCTACTCTTCTCCCAATTCATCCTCCCCAAGCATCTTAACCACATTCTCTTTCCAGCCTTCATTATATTTCATTTCTCTTCTACATCCTGCCCATACATTCTCACATGTTTCGGCATCCCATTCACAGATTCTGCACCTTCTATTCTCTTTCTTGTCTCAATACATTTCTATCCTCACCTCGTTTTCCAGTCTAAATCTTGCTATTCTGGTTCACCATTTCTCTCACCACCCTGTTTCTAAACACTTTGGTACTCCTTCCTTTTTTATCTTATGCTATTTATTAAATTTTGTTTCCTCAATCATCCCTCTTCTTTCTATTAATTGTATTTGGCTTTGCCCCAAATTTCCGTGCCCTATTTCCCACTCTGTCACTTAATTTATCCCTTTGCGCTTCTTCTATCACGATATATCTTGGCGTCATCCAGTCTACCCCTAGCGTCCATCTTATATGCCATTCTTGTATACTCTCAATCTCTTTCCTTTCTTCCTATCCCCCATATCTGCTTAATTACCCCTGCTTCTGCTTTTTTATTATTTCTCTAATATGACCTCTATGATCTTCATTTGTTTGCTAGGTATATCCCAAATATTCAAACTCTTTCACTTCTTTCAACCTTATTCCCTCCCATCTCCTCGTCCGTTCTTTCTTTCTTCCTCCTCCTTTTCTAAGCCTCAATATCGTCTGGTTATGCCAATGTATATATCTTTTCGTTCCCTATCCTAACTTCTCCCTACCATTTTATCTTCATTTCTTCTTCCAAGTCTGATAATAATATATTAAATAAAAGCGGGCTATGAGGACATCCTTGCATGACTCCTCTTACTAACCAGAAACTATCTCTTACTTGCGCTCCTACCTTTACCCTGCTTTTTGTCTTCCTAAAAATTTGCGATAATCTCTTTATCAATTCCTTATTTATCCCCTTTTTCACCACAACTTTTTCTATCTCGTCTCGGTCTAATGATTCAAAAGTTGCTTTTAAATCCATGAACATTGCTATCATTTTCCTCTTTCCCCTTTTAACACTCTTATTCAGTAGATAATTAAAAACATATATATTGTCCATCATCCTTATCCCTTTTCTAAACTCTGTCTGATTTGGAGATACTATCTTTTTCATTAACTTCTTATTTTAACCTCTCCGTTAAAACAGTCAGATACACCTTATACAATTTTCGCATTATTCTCACTCATCTATAATCTTTAACTTTTTCCCCTTTGCCTTTCTTCACTCTGGGCAACACTACTTCTTCCTTCCATAACTCTGGCTACCCCTCTCCCCTCCATACTCTATTGCACATTATCCATGCCTACTTCTTTAATTCTATCCCCAAATTTCCATTATTCGTTTGGAATCTCTTCTATAGTAGGTGCCTTTCCATCTTTCATCATACCTAATACCTTGACTATTTCCTCCCTTGTAATGTCTTCCTCCTCATCTGTTTCCCTACCATATTTTCCTTATTTCTTAGCTTTAGTCTCTATTCCTCCAAGTAACTCCATAAAATATTTTTTCCAAACCTTTTATTTTCCTCCTCTTTTCATTATAACACAACTCAGTAGACTTCTTTTCGTTCTCCTATATTTTTCTCCACTATTTATACACTTTCTCCATTTCCTCAATTCCCATCTTACTTCCTTTATCTTCAGTTTATATTACTCATCTTATCTACTTCTATCCCCTCCTTCACTAACGTATTTCTTGCTTGTGCACTCTAATATTTCTTTGATCCCTCCAATAATTATTTCCATCTCCTCGTTTACATTTGCTTCTCCCATTATTATATTCCTGACTTTTTCCTTTAGCTGTTCTTTACCTTCTATTGACCAATCTTCTCTTCCTGCTCTTTTTACTTTTACATTCTTTTTAGCCTTATTGTAACTACTCTTTTTTCCCTATAATGTCACTATTATGGGAAAGTGATCCGAATCTACAAAATTTACTACCTCTAGTTTCTTGACCTCTCGTAGTTCGTCGTCCACTGCCACATAATCAATTTCCTTTCCCCCTTTTCCTCCTGAACATGTATATTCCTCTTTCTCATCCCCCTCTATATTTACAATTGAGGTGAACCATCCAATCTCCTCAAGGCTCTTTAACCATTTCTTTCCCTCCCCATTCAGTATCTTCTCTTTAGATTTTCTTTCTCGCTGCCATTTGTAACCTGTTGGTAATCTTCCCCTTACTTTTTCCCATTCCGTTTGATCTAGACACGTCTCTATCATTGCTACTACATACCATTGTGTTAAATTTTTCATAATTGCAACTATTTGGATAGAAACAATTTTATAAACAAATTATAAACACAAATACTTCAGTATAGCGTGCAAAAGTTGAAAATATAAATTGTTTACCTCACATGCCTTATTATAATTTGTTTTCAATTTTTAACTAAACCTAAATTATCATCAAATGTCAACACTTTTCTACTGTTATAAACAATTGTAGCCACAAATTACAATTTTGTAGTTTATTTCATTTTTTATTGAAAATTTTTCTTTTCCTGTTAGAAATTTAAATATTTATTTGAACATTCATGTATTACATGAAAAATTCATTTTTTATTGGAGAAAACTAATCCTCTTGGTTCAAAATGTTACTTTTCGATTTATAATATATATGTATTAGTTCAGAATTCGGACTTTTGAAGAAATCTGTATTTTGTTGAAAATTATGCTTTTTTATTCAATTCAGCTTTTTTTTATTCTTATCTGACAATTTGACTATTTTGCTTCGTGATAAACTTTTGGTTGAAAATTAACTTTTTCGTTACAAATTCATATTTTCGGGTTGAAGTTTGTTTATTTTGGTGAGAAATTTGTCTTTATGACTTGAAAATTTTGTTTCCAGAAATATTTGTTCAAAACTGCATCTTAATACACATAATTTTTAAAAATATAACCCTCGATATCATTAAAATCTCTAAAGTTATTGGAGGTCAACAAAAAAAGACAAAACCCTTACTTATTATTTTTAAATGAATTTGTGTAATATCAACTGTTGTTTATTTCGTGGTGTCACAAGGGAAAAAGTTTTATTTTAATATTGCACAAATTAATTAAGTTTAGCAACAGCTCCGAAAGTAGGCCTATGGACGGCTGTAGATAGTTTTTCATTCGGCTTCCATGAATCTCTGAACGCCTTTATTAGATTTATACTTGATTACTGTTTAGGTACATTTGTAGGTATAAATTCGTCCCAATTGTCCTACTGTAAACGTTAGGCTATTCAAGACGCCGTGCATTGTGCACTTGCTGCAATCCTAAATCTGAATCTAAGATCTGGTAACTTCCATCAGGAAAATTAAGATTTAGGATACGTTATTTATTACTTCTTTTCTTCTTGCATATCCTGCCTGCTCACAATGGCTGAATTTTGACAAAATATCTATTTTCTTTCTTATTTTGCATCTGGAAGAGGGTTTCGAGGTGTGTACGGTTCTCTTGTGGAATTTCGAGCCGCCTCAGAGCTTTACAATATCAACGTAATTGTGGTTCGCTTAATGGATAATATGCAAAATTTTACTTTGTCATTGATGGTTAACGAGAACTGCTGGACCGTTTATTTACTATTCACTGGAATGTCTCAAGGTTGTGTAAACGATGGCCACTTGCAACTGCTGACTCGAAAAAGTGTGAATACGTCTTCGTCAAATGATTCCAACTATGGTAGTTGTAGTGATATTTTGACATAGTCAATGGAGATCAGCGTCGATGGAAATTTATCGTCAACGCCTGATTTAGCAAGTATAAAGAAAAGAACAAAAACCAAATCTAGTTCACCATAATATGAAGACAAATGTGAAAGATCCACAGCATATGGAATCAAGGAGAAAATGATGATTATCAATGCTAGACAATATTTTGAAGCGGAAAAAAATGCAGATCAGTCATGTGATGTAAATAAAGTCCTTTAAAGGAATTCACAATGCTTAAAAGTGTCTCAGAGTGCATTGAGTGCGATTTATTTTTGCAAAGTGTGATCAGAAGAAAAATTCACGATTTTTACGCACGAAATGAAATTCCGACGATTGATGATCTTTATGCTGAGTTAAAAGAAGATATTTCTGACTTGCCTGAATTTATCCTCACTACATTAAGAACTTGGATGACCAATTTGAATTTTTCTTACACTAAACTTAAAAAGAAGCCCGTGTGGATGGAAAGTTACACGGTCGCTGCTCTTCGAAAAATTCAATATTACAGGGATAACGACTACTTAATATATTACATAGATGAAACCTAGTGTGGAAAGAATCACACTCGACAATTTGGATGGGTCGAACAACTCTTAGAAAAAGATGTCTCAAACTTGGATATTTACAGAAGTAGAGTTCAGGAAATTGGAGGATATCGCGGTGGTTTCCTTGACCATCTGGAGCGGGAAAAAGATTAATTATTTTACACATCGGAAGAAAAAAAGGACACAAACGATTATCATAATCAGATGAAATCTCAACACTACGAACAATGGTTTAGAACATTTTTGGGCGTTCTACCTGCGAAATCTGTGATAGTTTTAGACCAAGCATCATACCGTACGATGCTTGACCCGGACTATAGAAATCCAGTACAACAATGGAGAAAACAAATAATAAACTGGATTTTGAAACAGAAAATATCGCTGCCAGAACATGTGACATCTTTTTCTGATTTATCGAAATTGGAATTATTCCACGTATGTAGTCCGTGTCTTTACCAAAAAACATTTTTATTGGAAACAATAGCACAAAAAGTACACGGTGATGATGTGAAGATACTCTGGCTTCCGGTGGCTCATTGTGAAATGAACCCTATCGACTTAATTTGGGCGTATGTTAAAAACTTCGTAGCAAAACACAACTCGACATTCAAACTTGAAGATGTTCAAAAATTATGTATACACGCAATGGAGAGAATAGATGACACATTATAGGAAAAATATATTAAGCATGCAGAAAAAGAAGAAAGGTATAGAAGTACGAAAGGAACAAGACAAGCAAATATTGAGAGCATCATTATTCGACTGGGCGAGGATGACAGCGAGAGTGATTATGATGAAAACGTTGACGAAGATTATGACGATGATGGACAGAATTAAAAAAACTGTAACAAGTAAGTAAATAATAATGAGTAAAGTATCAGCCAGTCCACTGAATTTCATCTGATCTTTTGAATTTGATCTTTTTTGGTTAAAAATTCAACTACTTTTGGTCAAAAGTTGATCTAATTTTTAAAAAATTATTTTCTTTACTTAAAGATTGATCATTCTAGTTAAAAATGCATCCTTTTGGCTTAGGATCTAAATATTCTAATAAATTTTGTTTATAGTGATTTTCTCAGGGAAAGGCCCTGAGTTGTTGAAAATATTTTTCCAAACGATGTACAAAAAAATAATGGAGTGAACTATATGGAGTAAATAATGCAATATATTTTTGTGTAGTATTTAACGTAGCAAGTAGCAAGTAGCAAGAATAGAGGAATTGTTTTGAATGAAGAAAAAATTACTTTCTTGGATTTGGTGCGAATAATATTTAGTTTTAAAAAATTTTAAATTTGTTCACCTAAAACCTATTTGGTTTTAATAAGAATAGGAAAATGTGATTTCATATTTTTTCTGAAAATTGTTTGTATTTGATGGCGTGTTAATTTATTCTGATTTATAAAATTGGGGTCCAACATTTGTCAGCTTTTTAATAATACATATTGGTCTAGCCGAATCCGTAAGAGTCACTTTTTTCTTCGTTAAAAATATTCCTGTATCTTCGTAGCGTTCAATTGCCCCTACGATTTTTGGTTGTCCCTATCGCTCATATGGAAATCTCACATTTCTTTAAAATACAGGTATGCTGGTAATACGTGTCTATTGAAAGTTAGCCGGACTGACTCATAAAATAAAACATTGGGATAATATTATAGGAATAACCTTTTATAATGTACCTTTTCAGTTTACTATTTTCCCAACATCTAAACGACAGTGATACTTCGTATCTTACCTAACCGAAGATAATAAATTTGTGTCGTGCTGTGGGAAGAGATATGCACAGATTATTATTTTCAGGCATCAAATATGCACGAAAGAAAGAAGAGGGGTTAAAACAAACAAAGGTTAAACAACAATAGGAACAAAGCAAGTTTTTTTTTAAATCTCTTTTCATGAAATTGACATTTTACCTTTATCTGCAGCTTATTACTGGCATAATTTCATTAAATTTCTCCGTATTACGAGCCAAACATCTTAATTGTTGATATTATTAAAATTAAGTGACTTTAGCCATGCTTCAGTAACTAGATGTGTAGATACTATTGCCGGTAGTGGATGTAAGCATTTCAAATAATTGAGTATATTGAGTATGTTGAGGTATATTGACTATATACCACATGAGTATAAAATTTAACATTTTATTGATTACTTGAAATCGTAAATCGTGATATACAAATAACTATGTATTTATCTATATATAATTATTCATGTATTGTATATTGAAAAATCTTCATACGCTTCAATACATTCAAAAGAAAGAAAGGAACTGCTGCATACAGATACTTAATGACAATCATCTTTTTAGTATGCTTCGATATATGTAAAAGGAATAAATATTATTGTACAAATATACGTGATTGTAAATAACAATTATTATCATATACTTTTGTGCTATAATTCTAATCATTATTATTACTTATATATTATACAGATGCGATTTCATGTCAAATCATGTGAAGCACTTAAGCTATTGTTAGTAATTTTTATGAAAATTGTAGTATTTGTTCTCGTAGGTGTTGAAAGAAAAACACTAACATGGTTTTTAAATAATTCCAAGAAATTATGGGATACTCAAAATTGAAAAATTTGGTCTTTTTTCTTTGAACTCTCATAGATTTTGTGATTTTAATACTATTAAGGTGTATTTTTCTAAATATTCGTAATATCGTGCAGTTCTGCACAAATATTTCTTGAAACAAAAAATTTCAAAACCTTCTTGAATTTTTCAAAAACGAATGTTTAAACTGAATTTCTGAAAAAACCCCAATTAAAAAAAATGTATAGATAATTCACGCTGTCCTCTAAATAATTCAATATACAAATTCATTTCTGAAAAATCCAAAAAGTTTACAAAATTTTTTGTTTGAAAAAAATATTTCTTGACAACTGTATCTTATTACAAATAATTCTAAAAAACACCTTTACAGCATTACATTCATTAAAGTTATAAGAGTTAAATTAAAATGCAAAAAACTGAATTTTCAATATATTCTGAGTTTTTTGAATTTTTCAAAAATCATTTTATAGTTTTTCTTTCAACACCTAAGAGAACAAATACTGCAATTTTCATTAAAATTTCTAACAATAGCTTACATCCTATATATGACTTGACATGGAATTGCCCACATAAACAAATCTTTGACGCATTTCAGTAGCGAATTAACCGCCTAATAATTACAAAATTATATTATAATACCGAAATAAGTGTAGTATATTAATTAAACAAAATACAAGATAATTCGTGTGCAAGCTGTCTAGGTCCCTCTGTTCTTTCCTCTTTCTGTCTTTCTGTCCCACCTCATAGCTTTCAGACAGCCCTGCTGAGCGAGAAACAGCTGTGGGAAAATCTGGAGAAAACGTCTGCCTGCCGCTGGGAAATATGATGGACCCTTTTTTTCTACACTTTTTTCTACTCTTGTGGCACGCGATAGCTCCATTTAATTCCTAAATAAAAACATTCAACAGAAATCCTCTGGGGTCATGTGAAAGTTAAGGTGTCTCAATAATCGGCTTCGTGACAGCATTTGTACTTGTAGTTTGCTATCTCGGAATGAAATTTTTTTAAGCAAATTACAGAAACAACATTTTATTCAGAAAACTTAGCGGATTCGTGTGGTTCTTATTCGAACCTTCTCACATTTTTTTCTGCTGAGTTATTGCTTTCTAAAGTGTGGGGGGGGGGGGGGGGGGGGTGGTCTTGATTTTATGCGGCGTTATTAGTTAAAACTGAAGGTTTTGGTATCCTGTTGCCTACTTTATATTCTATTGGTTTTACCTTAAATATTATCTATTTGCCTGCTTGCTATTCGCGTTATGTAGGTTTCTCTGTACTTCTTATTTTATTATTCGTAACGTCCTCATTCTGTCCGTCCATTTTTCTATGCTCTGAAGTAAACTGTGTTGGCGAGTTTTTGCTTGTATTAACCTTTGTACGTTCTAATAATTCATTTTATCGTCCTATTGTAAAGTTCAATCGAGTTTGTATTTGGATAAAATTTTGGTATTTCTGTGTGCCTTGTTCCCAAAGTTTCTGTTAATTCTCTTAATGTTTTATTCACGAATTCGGGGCCGTTACCCGTGTATAAAACTCGAAGTTTTCACTAAAGCGAAATGTAAGGTTTATGAAATCCTGACACTAAAGTTATTTCGTCCACTTTTTCTATTAGAATTTTTTAATTCATTTTTTAAAGATATTCTTAAAAAATAAACAGGTATTAGTTTGTTCACTTTCTAGAAATTTATAATGGTTCCATTATATCTGCAGCAATCCTCCTCCATGATTCTCTAGCGATTCTTTTTTCAACCATCCCTATATTTGTTTCGTTACTCGGTTCGGCTGTGAGTATCGTTGTGAGTATCGTATTTGCATATAAATTGGCCTTGCAGTAATGATATATTTTTTTTTTTTGATTGGAGGTCCGACCGCACCTTCCAAACTAGTGATAGAATTCGTATTAATGGGACACTGTAAACATTTTTGCTTTAGGTATTCTAATTTTTCAAATTCAATTTACATTATACATTAAATAGGTTGAGAGCCCGAAAAACTCTTTATTTCCTTTCAGCGCTCCTTTGCATGACACGTCACGTGACCTTGCGTGGGACTCCCGCGGGCAGTTGCTGTATGTGCGAATCTGCTTATGTTTTCTGAGGAAACTTTCCCCAGAACGCTAATGCTTCTAATTTTGAAAATAAGTAAATAATTTTTAAACATATTTGTTTGTTTAAAAAAATTCTTTATTCGCAAGAAATTTTTTTAACAATCTTATGATAAGACAGAATTCAGTTGAAAAATACATAGTTAGAATAAATAATTTTTCCAAGTTCTAGAATTTTTTTCATTAAAAAGAATGTTTTAATTAGAAATGTTATCAAAAGTAATTTGAACTTTATACCTAATACATAGAAAACTTTTTTCCAGGGATTTGATTTTTGGCGCGACAACTACCTTACGTAGGATTTTCCTAAATAATTTCCGGTTTTGACATTATCAAGAAATGAATTTATATCGCACAGAGCTTCAAATCTATACATGAGATGCCAATGGATACAGTTCATGAAAAATTATGAGATGTCTAGTACAAGTTTCGAGAAGGGTTCACCAATTTCAGCAGGTGTTTGACTGCGAGAAAGTTCTTTTGTCACTTTTTGTTCGGTTTCGAGTAATCGTAAGAAGGTTTGCGGTCGTTACGGTCGCGGTGGGTTACGGCTCATCGTTGACGCCGTAAATTCTAAATCTTTTTACTCGAATTCGCAATACGTTTCATTTTTTCATTTCAAATTGGTCAGGGGCCAATCGAAGGGCAAATTCGACGAAAATTTATTGGGGCCTCTTTGACCTAGTCTTTTGAAAGCCACTTGCAGTTAAGACAGTCAATGAATGCATTCTGGTGAGCCCTATCTTAGAGTAAGAGAAAAGGGTAATTTTTCAAATTTTATGCCTCTGTCTTAAGCAGGGTTTGAATTTTTGGGGCAAAAAGATGTTTGCTTTTTGTTGGACGCCGGGTATGTCGGTAAAGCATATCAGGAAGGGAAATACGAGTTGGAGGCAAAGGAGAGGATGAACGCAAAAATAAATCAGAATTTATATAAATAAGCATTTCTTGCGATTTATAACAGCTGGAAAAGACCACCAGGCCTTGGCACTGAGATTGGAGATCGGCGTGAAAGATGTAAGGTCTCCGGGCTGGTAGAATTTCTAGTTGTGTCATGGAAACAACTGGAGTTGGGTCAAGCGGTGGTCACTCAATGCTTTAGATGGGTCGCAACAACGTCGACGTTGGAGCCATCTAGCGTATACTCATATCCCTAAGATAAAAGTATGGACTCAAAACCCTAAAGAAATTGTAGAAAATAATATAAAAACAAGTAGAAATACATAAAGAATTGTCAGAGTAATTGTCTGTGCATTTCTAGTGGTT
>NC_046659.1:12786133-12789075 GCF_010883055.1 Belonocnema kinseyi | reverse complement strand
ACAAATTTTTAATTATAATTAAAAATTTATCATAAGGCCAACCGCAGGATTTCGCCGGGAGCGGGTGCTAATCTGGAAAATTGCACCCGCTTCCAGCGAAATTGCGGTAAAATTTCAGCCACAACCACATCTCACAACCGTGAGATAGGTGGTTACAGTCTGTAAAGGAATCAATACGACGATCCAGAAAAAGCCTCGTGCACCCTAAGAACACGGAGCGACCCAAGGACAACCGCCTCGTGCATTTTTCCCACAAGTGTTCTAGCATATTGTTGTCTCGCAGGGATGCTTTTGAGGCCATTAGCAAGTGAAAGCTTGGCACCTCCAAGATCGCCGATGATAAGGAAGATCAGTTTAACAGAAAATTCCGGGTACAATCGTTGCAACTCCCTTATAAGGTCTCGATACATCGCTTTCTTTTCTTTCTCCATGGTTATGATGTTTTTGTCAGCTGGTGCCGAAAATTCGATAACGAACATGGTTCGCTTTTTAGAGGAGCATTTAGAGGAGCGATATTAAGGTTAATGCCGTAGGAGTGACAGAGATGGTAATAAAGCACTCTTAGTGCCGCATTGTGCCTTTGAATGCAGGTCGTTCCTGCGTGAGTTGGACAACTAGATAGTATGTAAGCTAAATGCTCGGGGTATGCATGGCACACCCTGCAGCTATCATCGGGAATGTCTTGGCTCAAAATGTGGCGACGGTATGTTAAGGTATAAATGACACCGTCTTGGCATGCAAAAATGAAACCCTTTGTACCAGACTTCAATCCGGGCGATTTAAGGAAAGCAAAAGTTAGCTCACAAGACATTGACTGATCCTTCACATTTCTGTGGAAGATACCGTGCATCCTCTTATCGAGGAGCTGTTCATGAAGTTTTTCTCTTGTGCTTTCTTAATCCGGGCTTTCAGGAGTGAGTACTCGAGATAGATAAGATTTGATGCATTTTGGTCACCGCTAATACTGAAGTCAAGTCCGAGTGTTTCAGCAGCCTCCTCCGCTGCTTTGTACAGAAACGCTCCTTTGACCACTTCTTCGACCACTTCTTCGTGATTCCTGACCATTTTAAGAAGAGTGTCTCTTCCATTTGCAACTTTATGTGCTCTACCGAGAATAAACCTGTTGTGAAGACATTCAAGACTCAATATTCCGCGACCCCCTTGACGGCGTGAGATGTACAGTCGCGAAACGGAAGACTTAAGATGCATGCTTTTGTTCATGTGCATAACCTTTCTTGTCCCGATATCAAGAGATCTGAGCTCGTTCTTCGTCCATGGAACTACTTCAAAGGAGTAGAGTAGTACCGGGACGGCTAGATGCAGTTGCTCTCTGTTTTTAGCATAGATCTTAAGATCGTCCATGTAAAATACATGAGTGACCTTGTACTTTCGATCTGCAGGTTTGCCGCACAAGTACCCGTCGGAATGGCGAAGTGCTAGAGATAGTGGCAATAATGTAAGGCAAAAGAGAAGTGGGGTCATGGTGTCGCCCTGAAAGACACCTCTCTGAAAGTTGACCTTGTTAATTGTCACACGATTTTTGCCAGATGAGATAGTAAATCTGGTTTTCCAAAGCGGCGTCAATCTCTCTATGCACCCAAATATTTGCGGATGAACCTTTAAGATTTCCAAAAGACAGCTGATAAGTCTATGGGAGGTCGAATCGAAAGCATTTCGATAATCAATCCAGGCCATCGATAAGTCACGCTGGTAGAATGCTGCATCTTTGCAGACACATCTATCGATGAGCAGGTTCTCCCGAGATCCGGCTACGCGTTTCTTTGAGCCTCGTTGTTCATACATTACTTGCCACACAGGTTCAATTGCCCGAACAATCCTATCATTTAGGATAGCTGTGAATATCTTAAAAAGTGTGTGCAGACAAGTTATTGGCCTGTAATTGTTCGGGTCAGCTAAGTTGCCTATTTTTGGCAGGAGTACTGTGCGCTCTTCCACCAACCACTCTGGAATCGGCTATTCCGACTTCAAATATGAGGTGAAAATACGGGCCAAATGCCGATGGGTTGAAGAAAACTTCTTCCATCAGAAGGTTTTGATACAATCTGGTCCCGGTGCGGCATGGAGCCGTGCCATGTAACCCCGTTCACGAGCCACACTCGCATCGTAGCAGTCTAGCAAGTCGTGATTCAGTTGCTCCGTCCACCCAAAGGTCACGAGATCCCGCCGATATCCATAGTTTCTTTGACTAAGTCACAATATGTAAAACTAATGAGAGATGTATTGCAGTTAAATGATATATACTGTGATGTAGACTGTGTGCTTTATTGTAAAAGATTGTGCTTCTGTCTTCGTAACCCCGCTCACTACAATATTTAATCTTTCACTCCTAAAGGGCGAATTTCCTACAATTTGGAAGTCTACTAGAATTTATCCATCCGATATAGTAATTTTGTAGGCCAATTTCTATTGTGCTCGGATTCTCGAAGGCGTTTGAGATCTGCATCTATGACATAATATGGAGTTATTTCAAACCAATTGTCCCGTCAGCGCAACACGGATTTGTCCCTAAGAGATTAGCTGTAACTAACTTGGTAAATTTTTTTAAACTTGTAACCTCTATGTTGTACCAATTTCGACAGGTGGATGTAGTTTATACGGATCTCAGTAAAGCCTTTGATTCCATGGATCATGGTATTTTAATAATAAAATTACAAAGGATTGGTCTTCCAGACAAAATCCTATCACTAATACAATCGAATATCACTGAGAGAAAAAGTGTTGTGCAGTATGGAGGTTATGCATCGGAACCGTTTTTCCCTACGTCGGGCTTTCCGCAAGGCTCTATTCTCGGGCCACTATTATTTGCTATTTATTTCAACGATATTGAAGAAAATATGGTTCCGTTTGTGTACCGCGTACTGTACGCTGATGATAAAAAAATATTTTTGCCAATTACCGCGGTGGATGATTGTTATGTTCTG
>NC_046659.1:12774347-12786033 GCF_010883055.1 Belonocnema kinseyi | reverse complement strand
AGACGTGGTTATGGCTGAAATTTTACCGCGATTTCGCTGGAAGCGGGTGCAATTTTTCAGATTAGCATCCGCTCCCGGCGAAATCCTGCGGTTGTCCTTATGCCAAATTTTTTTTTTGTATAAATGAGTTTTTATGAAGAAAGAAGATTTCTACATTTTTTTCGAAGTATATTTTTGTTGATAAGAATAAAAACGAACATTTACCGTGGTTTCTGTTGGCCATTTTGGAAATTTTGAACTGAGACTAGCGGAGTGAGGTGCGGGGAGCACAATCTTTGCGCCATCTAGCGTATACTCTTAACGGGATCAAAGTATGTTCAGACACTCACTAATCTGTGAGTGACCGCCGCCTGAGTTGGGTGTCGTGAAGGTCTTTCTCAGAAGTTGGTCGTGCAGAGGCAAGCAAGAAAGACGTAGACTGACACTACTAGGAGAACATTCGCAAAAGACCGGAAACTTGGAGCCTCCCTCTTCTGCAACTTCGAGATCTCTCGGGTGGTTCCACCCTTTCTCGAGCTCGGCCCGGCAACCCTTTCGTTTAGAGCCGTCCAAAGTTCGAATTAGCATGTAACAATTCTGTTGCAGATTCTAACTGAAAAATTACACAATTTAAAGCCCGTCAAATTTTTTATTTTTCTCTCTAGGCCATCGAGTGTTATTATGTATTAAGTGTTTCTTGTGTGCTGGATTGTGTTCCCTCTGCATCAGTTTATGACGCTTGAGTTATTGGAGACGATTATTAAAGCGATGACTCTATCATTGTTCTACGAATTTCCAAATTGTTTACTTGTATAATTATTTATTATGTAACGAATTATTTCAGTGCTGCTGATAGCGCGGACGCAATTGTAACTAGGCCAAGACCACCTTCCATTAGAATCCTTTCCATTTATGTATTTTTTTACCTATAATAAAGCAAAAATATCTTTAAATATATATTTTTTACTCAAAAAAATAACATATATTCTTTCAGCGTTATATGTGGGATCACTGAAGATACAACTAGTGCACATATTGTAAAAGCAGCTTTACAAGCTGTATGCTTTCAAACCAGGGATATACTCGAGGCAATGAAAAAAGATACGGGTTCTTTATTTCCAAAGTTGCTAGTAGACGGATCAATGACTACCAATAGTTTACTAATGCAGATGGAAGCTGACATATGTGGGATTCCAGTGGGTAAGATTATACAAATCACATTTAACGAAAGGACTATATACTAAGATTAATCACAATATAGTACGCTAAATAATTTATAAAAATTAATCAAAAAGTTGTATTAATTTTGACTAGGCTTTTATTGAAATATATATCGATAGAAATTTGCAATCAAAATTAATCTTTTTTTACACTTATTTTGAAATTCCACGAGAAGGAGTTCAAGGTTTTCGAATATAATCAGTTTTAATCCTGCTTGAAAAGCCAAAATATGGTGAAACTTAATCCACTTATAATAGAAAAGTCACGTTTTATTATACGCGTCAGAATCACCATCAAATCATGAAATTATAATCACCCTGTAGGTTTCGTAAAAAAAAGTGATTTTCCTTTTTTTTAATATCAACCTTTATTGAGGTTAAAAAATCCTTCTCTCCCTTTACAGTAGGGTTTGATTTAATTAAATTCCTGCGTTCCTAGTTGTCCCTAAAATATGAATACTGCCTATACGTACGATCGCCTGTTAGTAGAGTTGACGAGCCGAATTCTCAGAAATAAGAGAAATCTCGAGTGAATGTGAGTCTCACATTCAACAGCCCATAATGGTCAGTGTTAAGCGAAGGCTGGTTTTCTGCAAGCTCTACTATAACGTGTGGGGCCTCGTTGCCACGAACCCTTTCATCTCCACTTTCTGGGTGGTTGCAGATGCAATTGCTCTGGTTTCGCGTAACCCATGTATGTGATATTTATTTCCACTTAGCAATTCGTCAGAGACGATCAGTAGCCTAGCTGTTCTGAATTTCTCCTGTTCTAGTTAGATTTTATTGGATATGCTAAAGTAAATATTCTGAACCATTTCAATACATACGTATGATATATTTGATTTTATTCTCACTTTTTGCTAGCTATAGGAGGATTTGGATATCTTCTAGATTAAAATTTCTGGTGGTGGAAAATTTTTGGTGATTATGCTTGTCAACAGTTGATTTTTTCTGAACCACTCCTCTCTCCGCTCTAGACTTCTTCTAGCGTCAGATAGTACCCGCATTCTGTCAACAATATGCTGCCTGATGGTCAGCAGCTTTGCTTTTTGAGTTTGTAATAACGGATCCGCGGTTTGCGCGCGAGCTGTCGGACTGTAACAGGGAAATTCCTGCCAGATGTTATATGGCCCATCACACACTGAATTCAGGACGCATACTGTATTGCCCAGACGATCTTGGTGCTGTGTTGATGAATTCGTGTTTTGGTCCTATGATCATCCGTTGGTTTTCGTTAGACTTTGGAAAAATCTCCAGAAAGCTTGTCATCCAATTCAGCCAGATCTTTGTGCTTGAGAGGAACATGGATGTTGATATTTCTCTTTTTAAACCATCGCTCTTCCTCTATAGGGTGCCTGTCCGCGGTTAGTCTCCGTGAAGCCTCTCTTATGCTGTTGCCAACTGGCTTTGGCTGCGGTTGAGCAGGAGCTCTGCTTAAATAACCCCTTTTCCGGAAATCCTCGACAGGGTTTCTCAAACGTTGATGCGAAAAATACGTTTAAATGTTCCTTCAGAAGATTAAAGAGTTCTCCGGAGGTGTTGTCTGGATTTCTTTTATTTACCCACTGCAGTTCCTGAAAACAGAATTGTAAGAATTTTAATTGGAATATTAGTGGCACAATAGGCTTTATAGCTTAAGCGCCAGGGGAGCTCCCCAGGGTGATCCCTGCCCGTGTTGCAACTAATTGGAATCTTCATAATAAATTCACATGTTTATTTAATTTGTTTTTACACATTATAGAATTTATCAACTAAGCATGAATCCTGCTGAATTTAGTATGAAGATCACTAAAATTGTTATAGAGTTCCCTACTGGAAGGACTGACATTGGGGAAAAAAACATAATTTTTCTGCAGACAAATGCCTGAATGTTGAATTTGTTGATTCAATCTGTTTTAAAAGCTAACAAGAGTAATCAAAAAATTATGAATTTTGCTAAAATTATCATAAAGTTCCTAATTAAAAAAATTTACATTGAAAGAAAAAGAATTTTTCTGTGGAAAATTGCCTGATTAATGCGTTTGTTTATTAAATTCGTTTATATGATAAACGAAAACTGTAGAAAACATTCTTTGATAAATTGATTTGTTTATACATTTTTAAAATTTATTCTATAATATTGAAACATCTTCTTCTAATGTTATTTTATGAAACTGAGACGACCCAAAAACAAATTTCCTGTCATTGACGAGCATCGACAATAACAAGTAGAAAAATTGCAATTCTTTTCGGCTAGCATCCGCCTAGAATAGTCTACAGGAATGACGCGACGCGACGTCCCATACAATGTCGTCCCATACTCATTCATTCGCGTCTACCCGCAGCTAATTTTTTCACGAATTTTCAGATAAGCGTATTACAGATACTATGCAGGTTTTCATTAGGTTTTCATTAGGCATTAGGATACTACAGAATAATTAACGTTTGGTAAATATTAAAATAATTGAATACAATTTACTTTTGATAGTTTGCCACAAAATTATCATATACCTATAGAAATATGTTAATGAGATGGAATATTAGGAGTTATTGGTTTGAATTATACATACCTTCACTGGATAATACAATTTTGTTGCATTGCAAATCGCCAAATTAAAATGATTTTGTGAACTTCTTCAGTGAAACGAACTTCATGACCTGTTCAAACTTTTAACGCAGCGCGAGAAAAGGCGAAGTTGGCACTGAAACGTGACGCGAATATGATTTCAATAATAATTGTTTTTTTTTTTCGAATTTTGACCAGCTTTTTCGATGTTCCGACCACTGTGAAGCGCGACAACTCCTAACAAAACCAAACAAAAGTCTTCGATGCAAAAAAACTCGACAGCATTCCGATGCTTACGAACGATTTAACAGCTACTACTGAAAAACTGCTTTCGTAGCATGCAACGAAGTCTACCCCAGCAAACAAATCTTGACTCGCATACTTTTTATTCAAGCAGATAGGCTAGAGAGTTTACTTTTGACACCGGATCTCTAGTTTACAATATATAGTCTACTCTCGAAGCCGAATGCATAGGATATCAAAGCTAGTAAATATTAAATATCTCCTGAAAGCCCGAGAAGAATTTATGTAATATTATCATTAAAAAGAAATTAAAATTAGAATAATAAATATAAATTTAGGAATTTTTGTTTTGTTTTGGGTAGTGGGATAATAGTAGAATCTATAATTTCTCCGCAATAAAGAGAAAACTGCATTATAATGTTTTTTGAAAATACAAAGAAAAAGAAAGATTTCTAAGAGAATAAAGCGATTTTTATTAGAAATTAGAATCTGTTTCAGAATTTTATGAAGGCTATCATAGCAAAAATCAAGAAACAACGGACCCCCTTCCGGGGATTTTTCGATAATTTCGAGGAAATGGTCAAGGAATCATTCAGAGCAGACGAAGACAAAAGGGAGAGGCGCCTCGAAGAAATAATGGTGAGATTGGTGGCTCAAACCTAAAAAATACGGCGTTAAAATCCTAGCAGCTTTACAAATAGAAGGGCCACATCTGACAGCGAAGCGGTACGAAGGATGGCGCACGATAAAGTTTGAAAAGCAGGAGGTCGAAATTATAACATTAAATACGTGCTACCGGAGTTTAAAGACGATACAAGCTCAATGCGGTACCTCCACCAGTTTATACAGTATTGGACCGATGTAAAACCAAGAAATAATGAATTTTACTATCTCATGGAGAGATCTTTATCAAGCTTGGTGGCCAGTTAATGCCAAATTATTAAGGATGACGTTAACAATCTGCATTAAATACTCCGCTGTTAAATAACGCAAACAATAAAATGCAAGCTATCTCGGTGTAGCCTCAATATTGAATCCATTAAAGATTAGACTATTTCTTATTTTTCATTCATGTAATTTAATTGTGATCCTGCTGTCAACTATCTCATGACCAGTGTTCATGGGCTTGTGTCTATTGAATAGAGTGTAGCGAAAAATTTAAATTTTCGAAAATAAAATAGACTGGTGTGCCATTCTTTTTGTCGTTACTTTAAAAATAAATGTATGAAATTTCACAAAATTTAACAATTTTTAACTAAACCGCAAAGACAAAATGGGTCAAAAATCCTAAAAATAGTTTGTTTTTTTCAATTTTTATAAATATGAGTCTTATCGAGAAAATACTTGTAACAAATATCGTTAGCGATTTCAAAATACATCTTTTATGTTGAGGAATTTTTTTAATTGAAGCAACCTGTTTTAAAAAAATGGACAAATAGGTGAAAAAGTCAACTTTGTTTATAATCGCATCTGTTTTAAATCTCTTATTAGAGAAGTCCTAGACAAATTTGAAATATTTCTATTCCATAAAATGTCATAAAGGTTGGTTTTGAGTTATTATTTCAAATTTTTGGAACTTCATTTATTGGAGACTGATCCGCTGTCTGCAGCAGGGCCCCCCAAGCTTGTGTATATTTCACCGCGACAAAATTCTCGGTAAATATTTTAAAGCCCTGTCGCAGAGGCGCTATATTCGCTATACACACAAAATTGTCACATAGGTTATGAATCACAAAAATATAATGAATAAATATATTAATTATTATTAATTTTGTAGAAACATAATGTTCTATTCAACCAAATATTCCGAAAAACTTGAGAAATATTTTTTGTTAAAATATCGTTGCAATAGCGCTGATGTTATCATAACCCTTCATTCCTCTCATACATTTTAAAGAAAGGGCTGTCAATTTCTTCTGTAAACCTATTAATTTTAATTTTATCACGATTATAAATAAAGGAGTCAATAAAAACATATTTAATCAATATATTTATTGACGATATGGACATAACAAGTAACGATGTGTATTTGATAAAATTCGCAGTATAAGTTCTCGCGAAAAATTAAATACTATATTTTAATGAAATTTTATGGATAACATAAAGGTTATAATATAATGTTATTTTATTGATCGTAAAAAAATATTATTATTGAATTTATTGGATAATTCAAATTATTTTAAGTGTACTTCGTGGTTTCCACAATATGGAAAGGACATCGATGACACAATATTTGTGTATGTGGCGAATTTAGCGCCTCAGCTTTTCACTCTACCCAAAACTTTGTCGTGACGATATACACACCAGCTTGTGGGCCCTGGTTTGCAGTAATTAGCTTCACTGTTTTTTCGACCGCTTACATAAAACACCGTTATTTAAAAAAAATTAATTACTGTTTGACCTTGTTGATCAAACATAATTTTAAGCTTGTTTGATATTAAGTGTGCTAAAATTGAAGACTCTGTGACTTCTACTTCATCCCAGTTTATGAGATTCATTTAATCTGTGATCTCAAAATCTAATTTTGGCACAACAATAGATCACACAGCTGTCTTAGGGTTTTGCTTTTCTCGGCCCCCGCGCTTTGGAAATCAAGAAGTTCCTCTCTCTGGTACTGTTTGTATTTTAGCAGTTTCTCTCGCATTCACAATGAAATTTCGGGCCGCCTGCTGCACTTCCAGCCGTTCATTAGTGATCATTGACAAGAGCATATTTTACAGGTGTCCGAAAAAATCATATTTTGTATTGGATTATCTATGACTGCCTGTAAATCTTCGGGTAAATACCCAGTCAGATGAATTCATTTAAACAAATTCTAGGCGCTATATTAAATTGAGTTGTGAATTTCAATCGTAAAACTCATTGAGATGTATACTCTGTAAAGAAAGGCGATTAGGGCTATTAGTTTTGAACAAGGATCTTAAGTGTAATCGCAGAACCTCAAAACGCGATTGGCTGTAGTAAAAAATCTCGCAAGGTTCAACACGCCTGGGTCAAGATTGGACATTTTTTTCTGCGTCTCGCTTTGACTACGGCCGTCCATATCTCTCTCAAGTACCGTTGATCGGTACTCAGATCTGATTCCATATTCATGACTTTGATTAGGTCCTTCTTTGTCTTCAAATAGTATATTCTGAAAGTCACAAACGGGAAATTTTCCACAATTTTTTAGTGCTTTCCCTATTGGCCCTAAAAACGCTATCGAGCGCGAAGTTTTACCAGCCAAACTTTCGAAAAGATGATTAAAAGGAAGCTGTCAGTATTCACGGTAGTACCGTCTTAGCCAATCTATCGAAAAATTTTAAGATCGAATGTAGGTTCATCTGAATCAGTTCTCATTAAGTATGGTATTATATATTAAATAAGAAACACCTGCAGCGTCAGAGGACATTGGTGTGTCATGACCGATATATTGTGAATCAGGTTCTTGTACAAGTGCAATATGTTCGTGTATAAAACGCGTGATCTTATTAGGCCCAGCTTTCACTTTACTCGGATCTTTACGACCATCATACTATAGCTCTTCACGATTCAATTACAGAGGATATGTTGTCATGGGTAATTCTTCCATGGTCTCGCAAAGCAGCTGTCGTGTTGCAGCTGCAACTGTGCTCAGTACATTACACCGATTCGCCTCTTATGCTACTGTTGGCAAAGGTATATAAGACTTCTTTACACCTGATTACTGGGATCTTTTTTTGGTTTCGAAGGTAAAAAGTCTAAATCAAATATCGAAATGAAACTTTGAAAAATTTATCAGAAGACCATAACCTGAGTTTATGTACTTCATTTCAATACATAAACGTAGTTTATAGTCTTCTCCCTTTCATACTACTACTGAACCGTTAAGCGAGACAAGTAAGTGAGCTAAATCAACATTTAAATAAACAAATTTATTCATGAACTCTAGTGTAAGTTGTTTATTGAAATTCCAAAACAATTATCCGATTTTAAATTGAACCCGTATGTTTTTCCTTGGAGGACGAGAGAGAGAGAGAGAGAGTTGACGAAAGAGAGCTGCGTCCGTCACTCCCGACACGCCAAATCGCGATTATCACCTTACATGTTTTCACAATTTTAGTGCTTTCACTCAAATCCTCCCTCCTAAGACTTTTGTACAGAGTTTTTTAGCTGGTTGAGTAGATAGCCCGATGCAGAAGGATTGCATACAGTCTGCAATATCGGCCTTCTACTGCAACGCTTTTCTCTGCTTAACGCCTCACAACCCGTCATTGCTGGACTTTCTTTATCGGCCTTAAATCTTCCGGGCGAAAATGCACGGCGCGACACGTGTTGCTAGGCCGGAAATTTGGAAATTTTGAAAACATGTGCAACTTAAGCTATTATTTTAAATTTAGGTATTTTGAAGAATTTTATGAGTATTCCACTCTTTAGTCAAATTGACTTTACTAACAATTTGCATTGTTAATTAACATTTTTCGGTCGCCTTGAGACGACATGTGGATGATAAGAAAGCTAGTGTAATCACGTTGGCTAGGGCCATGCATGCTGTCAATTGTGTAAGCTGTGGTACTTTTTATGAAACCTCATTCCCCTTGTCAGATTATCCCACATATCGTTATCATTTATGATGCTAATGGTAGATTGTCAATCGAAAATATTTGGATGACCTTGGTAGATTGATACTTAGAGACAGTATCCTTACTGACAGATAATTCATCGTGAACCTTGATGGTCGAAACATGTGGTGATTCCGTACAGAGATGAACTATAAGCTTTTCGTATTAAAAAGGAGAGGTTATTAAGTTGGCGGTCCCTGAACTTGAGATTCACGGGAAATTAGTTGATCAAGGCGTATCTTGCTATTCGAGGTACTTTGAGAACAGCAATATGAAATAAGAGCAGCTTATTGATGAGGTATTCCTGGACTTTTTCCATCTCTGTATAATACAGTCACACATCTGTTGTTCCAGTTGTTCTAAGATTTTGTCTCCTTCCTTGTAGGATGGTAGGATTAAATCCTTCTGTTGAGTTCTTGTAGGTATGCCTGTCGTCTGGGAATATTGTCGAACTTGTTGAAATTTGGCTGAATTGTTCATGAATAGGTTCTGGTCCTGCTAATGTTACCAAATTTGTTTTTAAGGTACATCGAACTGCAATTTTGGAGTAAGCCCAAGCCCTGTAAATTAATATGAATATAAGGTTCATCAGGCAAATGAGTTCAGCGTCGATTTCCTCGGTTATAGAGTTTATCGAACCACTGAGTAATGGTATATATACCTTCCAAAAAATTAGTAGGACACTTGTATGTCGCACAGTTTAAATGTTCGTAAGGATGGCCTAAGCAGGAGTTGCGCCTCGAAGGTTTTATGAATGGCCGTCTCGTAGATGAAGAACATACCTCGACATAAAAGATAGCGGTTTGTCTTTCTGCATAGGGCATGTTCCACTTGGATTATTAGCATGTTAGTTCTTTCAGTCTTCTTCATTGTTAAACATGCGCACTGTGATCGTATATGCGATGTATAATTTAAAAAAATTACCCTGCATGGTGAGGATATGCCGATTACCATTTGGAGTTGTAGCCAGCCTGACCACGGTATCGAGAGATACCCTATCGAACACTTCAAGAAAGTTTTCTGAAATGACCATGGGTTTACGACTGCGGGCTCGTATTAGTTTATTAACAGACTGTCATGGTTTTCGGCTATTATTTTCAAACGTGATTCGTCCGCCAGACTTTTAATTTACCACGACATAATGTCATAACTCTATATTTCTTTTCTACAGAAGCGTCCGGTTTCTTCAGAATAGTCATTACTGGTGAGCTATAGGGTAACTTAGATTGGGACTTACTCGTTACGGATATGATTTCGCCATTTACATGCATAATATCATAATAATCTCTGACCACCCTGAGACATCTGGTTCTGTCTCGTTTAAATGGGATGCATAGAGGCTTTTGAAGACACGTTCTTCTCTAGGAACTGGTACTTCTTCAAATTCGTCGATTCTTTAGGAGCATACTTTCGAATCTTCTAAATCCTCACCTGGAACTTCTGCAATATTCGAAAGGGATAAATTTCTGTAGCGGCAGGGATAAATCTACATCATGGTCTTTGCTATTGTATGTGTAGGCCTAGAATCCCTCATTGTGGTTGGTTACTACGCCCTTACCGATATAAATACCAACGGGAGTATCTATTCGTGGCAGATATCCTTCGGATAAGTCCTGATTATTCACCTCAATTTATACTAGTTGTTTCATGGGGGCTTTCGATTGGTTCTGAAATAACCACGAAGGTTATGTGGTATAACCATATAAATAACCACATTTATGTCTAAATGACAGCTGTGCTTACTCGGGAGGTGGAAGTTTCGTCCGAGAATTACATTGGTGAAGATAGGAAAGTTGTTTTGCACTATGTCGAAGTCCATATTTGTACCTATTACGGTAACCCACGCTGTTTCGTGGGTTTCCGTTAATTCCTTGATTATGCAAGTTACATAAATAGGGTCATAACCTAAGGTGATGTCCGGTTTTTTTTCCTAGGAGCATCAGCAGATTGACTTCAGATTCTGGATCTACTAGAAAGAAAGCCTTTCTGGATCCGTTATTTGGACGACTGGGGAGTCTTTTCCGGTACATTGTTTGGAATATTTTTTGAAGTCCTCCAGAAATTGGACCGTTTTGGGACGATCCCTAAGCTTGGGACTCACCGTAGTGTTTAAACGACAAGCCTGAGAATTGTCTAAAGACGCTAATTTTGAGGATGAATGTCTCGATACATCTGGACTCGGCGGTACTAGCCATTCAGCATTCATGTTTTCTCCCCGTACATCAGGGCTCGCCACTTCAAGCAGGTGTTGGCTGCCACGACAAGTGCATGGCTGCCAAAAATTTTTTCTGTCATTTTTTTCTTCGTTTTCCAGGAATCGAGCGAAGGGTTACGGTCACGGTAAATTAAGTCTCGTCGTCGTTCACGCCGGGGGGTCTGAACCTTTTTACTCGAATTTTCAATACATTTAATTTCCAATTTCAATTTTATTTTTAATTGAGAAAGTGAATCAAATTTACCTGCAAATTGAAGCTGTCATAAAAGTTTTAAGAAGGAGGAAAAATTTGAAGAATTTTGAATGAAAATTCATTTTAAAAAAAACGGAGAAACGATTGTCGCCAAAACCTTTTTCTTCGTTCTTATCGTTCTCCTTTATCTTGTACAAACTTTAAGTAAAGATTAAAAAATAATTTACCTAAGTTGCTGGAAAGATTTTGTGTTGGTTTTATTAAAAATTTTCAATACTTTTGAATGAAGAGCGGATTGAAGCTACTGTGACGTTAGTTCAACTGTTTAATAGAAGCTTTCAAACTTCAAAGCTTTCATACAAAAATGTTTAAATATAGGCGATTTATCAGTTTAAACAATTCCAGTAGAGAGGCTATTTGTATCAGTGAAATTTCACTCACAATCTGTGACATTTCACTGATTCATATTTAGAGAGTAGAGTCATAAATCTATTCAAATTTATGAATTCTTAATTTTTTAAACTCTCCATTAAAAATTCTTAAATTTTGATGATTTAATATCAAATTTTCTTCTTTTTAGAACACTTAGAATTAAAAACTTGACATTTCATTTCCGAAACCATCAAAAGTCAACAATTTTGATTTATGAATCTTCAAATTTCAAGAGATTTCATTTGTACTTTTTCGAAATTTAAATTGTCAGTCTTTTAA
>NC_046659.1:12773246-12774247 GCF_010883055.1 Belonocnema kinseyi | reverse complement strand
TGCTTTCAGGCTGCGCATGGAAGCGTCAATAAATAGTCTCCAATCTTCTGGTTTATAAATACCGGGTTTCATCTTTTCCATCAACCCATCAATATTATCACAATACACTAATTTTCCCGTTTCATTAACTTTAGATTTAAAGTATTGCCTAAAACCTTTTTCTCTATTCCTACAAGAACTTATTTTTATTTTTTCAACAAACAAATTTTTTTCTTGAAAATGGAAGCTAAATATTCCATACCATCTTTAGCAAGTCCTAGATCTCGTGCACAGTCATTAAATTCTGCCCACGTAAATAACTCTGGAGCACCACGGTTATCGCTATGTGGAAGGTACTGTTCTTCATCTTCATCGTTGTATTCATCGTCATCATATTCAATACCATCTTCGTCATAATCATCATATTTATCATTTTTCAGAATAGTTTCGTCACTGTTACGATCAATTTCGTCATCGTTTTCAACCGTATGAGTCGTCTGTCTGCTCACTGACAATTTCCTGAAGGTTTTTGAAGTATCGTTATCTTCCACTGGTTTTGCGACGCTAGATACATCAGCATATTTCACACTACCTTTATTTTTTCTATTTATTCCATTAAGATTGGTCATACAGAAGTAGCAGTCTTCCTTTCGCAAAGTTTGCCTCCATATCATTGGTTTTATAGTTTTGAGTGTTTTCTTATTGCCTTCATTACTTTTGTGACGAGTAAGTGACTGAAAACATGCACCACAAACGTTATGAGGAACCCAGTTTTCAGTTTGGTTTTCGACTTTTATACCAAAATAGTCTTCATACATTGATATAAGGTCATCACTAAATGATCTACGATTTATTGGCACATCAAATTTGCCACATATATAGCAAAATGTATCTGAATTTTTTTGGCATTGATGTGCTTCAAAGTAGTTGACTGGTTGGAATTAGTGAGCTGTTTACGTGCCATAACTGTTTGGATCGTTGGATCACTGTTATAGTTACCGGATATAAATAGCCACGCGAAT
>NC_046659.1:12765786-12773146 GCF_010883055.1 Belonocnema kinseyi | reverse complement strand
GAAAGAGGGAGCTCTTCTTAATATTTTGACACCAAAATCATGTCGATACACCTTACCGACTGCGAGTAAAGCCACACACGCTTTAACTTGACAGACTGTATTGTAAAATTATTAATAAATGTTTATTTGGTAAGTAAATGTAAAACATTTCAATTTAATTTAAGTCAATACACAACTTTTGTTTAAAAAATTTTTTGATAAAAGTAATATTTCTCCACATATTGGCCAAAATCGTCATTCTCATTGCGCGCAATAGGTTTAAATCGTATCTTTAAAGAACCCGAGCAGCTAGGATTTACTACTAAACGGATTTTAAGCCTGTGATCCGATACAAATCAACCCCCACTTACCGATTTTGCATTCATTTTAAACAAACTCATTGGGGTCAAGAGCCCTGTCGTCATACTTGTTTCATCATCAATTTCTATTTCAGAATCCACGGAAGCTGACCCATCATAACCTTTTTCGGGTGAGCGGATACTTAATGTCTATATCAGGTTGGTCGTACAACTCCAGATCTGTTATTGCTATTCAGTGTCTACTATACAAGTAATTCGTCAATGTATCATGAAGGTGGGCGGAAATGTTTGAGACTTTCCACTTCTATTATTTGATTCTCGTGATCGCCAGTGATTTCGGAGCATGTATGGTCCTTGTAATGCTGTTCATTCATCCCTCCGAGGGACCGAGTGCCTGGGAGTAGCAAGGGGATAGTTTGTACTGCTCTTGACACGCTCCTTGTCACTTTACTTGTACTATCGCTCTTACTTATTTTCGTCCTATTTTTTTTACTCAACGTCTTTGCTTACTAACCAACTGGCTTTTTAGTTATATATACAGTCTTTAGTGCTTCCTAACAATCCGTTATGTGTATTTATGAACCAAATCACCACGGCCTTATTTTCACGATGTGAGAAAGGTGAACAAATGATTTTTGTGACTCTTAATCTCATCTTTTTTGTTTTCCTACCTTCCTTTATTTAACTTCACTGTCGGTGTATTGTTTCTAGTTAGAATCTAAAACAGGACGAAATTAGTCATTTCAACTTTGCGAATTTTTATCTCAAGAAAATATGCAGAAAGAAACTCATTACCAGCTGGAACTATTACACCTGCACTTAAAGTTTAGAAATAATTCTAATAATATTAAAATGATTAATTATACACAATTTTTATAAACAAATTCTTAATAGTGATTTTTTTCTTATAGAAAAAAATAGTTTGTCTTAGGCTACTTGCTAAGTTTTTCGTAAGTCATAATTGATAACGAAAAATGTATATACTTCAAGCTCCATAAAACATAAACAATATAGATTGTTAATAACAATTTATTTTAACAAATGTCCCAAATAGCTGTTTCCTAGAAGACAATTTTATTTTCTTTAATTATTATTCACATTATAATTTCTCGCTACGATTACCCATGAAATAGTTTAAGAAATAATTTATGTGATTGTTATAAACATTCTTTAAAGCAAAAACTATGATTAATCATTTTTACATACAATACAAAAGAGACGTTGTTTACGGAAATTATCGGAAATAAACTAAAACTTATTCAAAAATTGAATATGAGGCAATAAATAACAATATGCGTAATTATTAATAACACTTTCTATTAGAAAATGTCAGCATTCTCTGCATGCTTCGGGTAAAAACATGATTGACGAAAAACATTTTATTCCTTAGTGAATTTAAAGAGCTTAATAAATTATTATTACATTTATTTCTGTTCTATAAGTGCAGTTGCAATAATTCCAGCTGATAGTGAGTTTCTTCATGTATTTTTCCTTGTGATGAAAATTCCAAAAATCACAAACCACAATCATATTAAAAATATCGAGTGCGGAGCTAAGAAATATCATTTATAACTAACCCAAAGAACGAGCACAAAGTTAAATGGATTTCTAATCTCGACTGATTCGAATTCCCATTACTACAAATTTTCAAATTTCGCGTATAGCGCAGGGCAGAATCAGCACATGTTTATTAAAAAATGATATAAACTAGCAACTATAAAAAATAGGATGAAGCTGAGAATGTTATTGTTAATTGTATTCATTTTTACCACCATCTAAAATTTTTATTAATTTATCATAATTAGTTTACGAATGAATAATTTGTTAATCATTTGTAAATGAGTAGTGGCGCGTGTCAGCCTCCTTCCCCTTTAGCGTGTGAAAGTATCCGGAACAAACAATTTAAAAGGTTGTCTATTAATCACGTAAAGACGAGGGATGGGGGGAGGGGGTTCAGAGGATCATTACGCTCTCCTTACAAGGGGAGGGGGGTTCAAAAAACTTACGCAAGAATCGAAATGTACAAAATTAAACAAAAAATTTACCATTAATCGATAAGCGTCATTATATACCTTCTGAACAAGATCGCGACAGTTACTTTATCGACAGTAGCTCGAAATATTGTGAGTTTCGACTGTCAAGTTGTCAGTATCCCTTATGGCATCAGAAATTAATACCAAAAAATTTTCCCATCCGATTGGCGCCGTATACACCCCTAGCCTCGAAAAACATCCCTTAAACGGTTAGTAGCACTGGTTTTTGGCTATTATATACGTAAGGGTGTTTCGGAAGACAAAAATAAATAGAAGTGAAAATATTAAGAATCGAAATGGCAATAAGAAAGGCGCTATACATTTTTGCTCCACAGGTCATAGGTGATGCGTAATCAGCTCCAGGAGTGGGGTTACACTTTTTACTTCGACTGTTTCACCTAAACTTAAACTTTTTTCACATATGAAACATTTACTTGCTGAAGCCATAGTGAATTTCAAAACACAACCGCCTCATAGTACTTCAGCACCTTTACTGCTTACTCTGCTGTAAAACGAGTAGATAGAGAGGGTCCCTTTCTTAAATCTACGGAGTGTAGTATTTATGTGGTTCCGCATGCGATTAATTGTTTATACCGTCAGTTATTATTATATATTCAACTATGGAATGTTAAATTACATTTTTGAGAGATTTTAATCCTTCGTTTCTAAACCACAATATATAAAAACGCACAAAAAACTCGACTTTAAAGGTAGTGTGGACATGAGATCCAAGCGCTTGTACGTACACTTAAAAAAATTAATTATGATTTTCCAAAGTGATGTAATGCAAAAACAATGTACCGGTCCAAAAAGAAAATCTTCAGCTCTATAATGTTCTTCTATGCATTTTTGTCCAAAAACTGCGCGTATATGAGTTATGTGCCGAAGAATAAGCGCGCGAGGACATTTCGCGCTACTCGCCAAATCATCCTCCCCACTCCTGAAGCTGAGTACGCATCACCTATTACCTGTACAGCAAAAGTGTATGGCACCTTTTTTATCGCAAATTCTATTCTGAATATTTTTACTTCTATTCATTTTTATCCTCCGATGCACCCTTTCGTACATAATAGCCAAAAACCAGCGCTACTACCCGTTTAAGGGATTTTTTTGAGGCTAGGGGTGTATGTGGTGCCGATCCGATGGGGAACTTTTTTGGAATTTATTTCTAATGCCTTCAGGGACATGATTATGAAGAAAACAATTTTATCTTTTTTTCTGGAAATCGACCTTTTTCAAGCTAATTTCCCCGGACTAGTACTGGTCCTTCAAGAACAAACTTGTTAATTGTGTGATAAATGTCACTGCATGTCGTATGTAAAAACCATTATTAGTTTCAGTTTTTGTGAATATAAGTATGAGCAACAGTAGTGATTTGTAGAAAACTTTTTACAACACATACAAAAAACGATATCCCGAAAAAACGGGCACAAAATGTCAAAACGATGCAGATCGTTAAACGCGACGATATCAAATGCTGTAGAATGCTGAGAAGTGACAAAGTGATAAAATGCCACAGGGCTACTTTTGTACTACAGTACAAACTCAGCTGGACAGAAGAATCTTCAAAGACTGTAGTTTCCCAGAAAAATGAGACTGAATGAGACTGACTAAACAGAAATAATTCCTATGGGAATTCTACGATTCATTAATGTGCACATAAATGGGTTGAGATTCAATATGAAATGGGGTTCTTAAGGGGGGCAATCCATGTAACACCTCAAAAATAAGGGTATATTTTGGGATTTTTTGGGTTATGAAGAATATAACGAATCTTTCCAAAACTTTTATGGTTTATTAGGGCACTTTTGAACTAAGAAATAAGTTTTTTCAGCCATAAATATGCATAACATTTTTTATTACAAGAGCAGATGTTGAACATGTTCAGCCGGAAGATGTGAAATTGCCCGCACTCTAGTTTCTCACAGATTCGTCTGAAACGAAAAAACAAAAAAGTTTCTCAAAGTAAATATTCATAGCTTCTGTGTGAACCAAAAAATTTTAAAATAATCATTTTTGACAAAATGGCATTCGTTAAAAAAAATTTGATTTTTACCAAAAAATTTGCATGAAATTGTTTAAAAAATAATTACTTAAATTTTTTCTTCTAGTTCAGAGAGGTTCACACAGAAGACAATTATTTTAACCATATATGTTTGCAAGGAGAACTCAATCGGTCAAATACTTTTTGATTTATCTTCGGGGCAATTATGAAAAATATGAAACCGAGAAAAACGCGTTTCAAAATGCAAATGTTGAAAAAAGGCAGCATCGACAGGCTAGCACGAGGCGTCTTTTAGGGGTTAAAGAATGTACCTACCACTCTGAAACTTTTACAGCATGTTTTTGGGATGGCAAGCTTCCATTTAAGCAAAGAAAAAAAAATAGATTTTTTGAAGCCGTTACATGGGTCGCCCCCCTTAAAAGATCAGAACGAATAGTAAAAATACGATGCCCACACAGCAATTCTTCATAAGCGTGAATCTGCCAATTGTACGTCACCTCAGGTTATGTTTAACTGAGCAGAATATGCAGATGAAAATTTTAAAGAACTAATTCTTTCGAATAAGAAGTATGAAGTAATACATTTTATTAGGGCAATTCTAATTAAACAAAAATTAAAGAAATCCAAGTTAAATAATATTGTATTGTATATTATAATTAATGTGACAATTTATATCTAAATGTAATGATTATTTAGTTGTAATTCTCTTTTTACAATGGTTTTCAATAGATTATATTGTGCAAGAATTATAAGATATATACTGAATTAAGCGTCAGTGACATTCAATTTATTCAGTGCACATGCAAATGGCTGCAGGGAGTCCACGTGTCAGAAACGAACTTTGCGAATCTCTCATATACATTGGCGTAACAAAAATCCAAATGTTTAGAAATTTAATACCCGCCTGTTTTTAAAGATAATTTCTATAAAATAAAACGAGAGTGATAGTTTTTGTGAGTTTAAGATGGATATTAGGTAAATGTGAAGTTTCATATAACCTACAGATTGCAAATTATTCATTTTTCACTTTCAGTGACAACGAGAATTTATAAACGTAAATTGTAAGAAAAAAATTCTGTTTTTGTTGGGTAAAATATATAAATGAATTTTCAACATTCAGGTATATAATGCAAATATGTGAAAAACAATGTTCAACAAAATATTAAAATGCCTGAAAATAGTCTATAAATGAAAGTAGACTACATGTATGCCAGGATTTTCTTAAAAGTTTCCCATTTAACTAGTTTTTATTAAATAATTTAAACTATTCAAATTAAATTTGTTTTATTTAAATTAATAATTTTATATCGGAACTATTGTTTCTCTATTGGTTAATGATGATTTATAATCGCTACTGAATAGGTACGAGAAAAAAATGACGTGGCCGAGTAAAAAAGCCGGTTTCTGATTTGAAACTTACTCTAACCTATGGGCGCGTATCTGGAGTTCCAGCGACCGATACGCTATTCAGAATACCTCGAAAACCATTCAAATTCAAGTAAATGGATTTTTGTTACCTCGGTTGTATTTTGCGTCAAAATAGCAGCGAATTTGCATGTGAAAAATTTAAAACACAATTTGCGAGTCAAAGTAAATCGAAAGAAATCTTTGAAAATTTTGGAAAAAAGAAAACGCGAAACATTGTGTGCTTTCAAAGACGGCAATTCATATTTTCCTATAATTGATTCGTTTAAAAATTGGTTAACAAATGCGTGGAATGATGATTAAGTCCAATTGAAAAAAGACCAAAAATTATCTTTATTAGCCTAATATGTTCCTCTTATCAAAAAATGTTCCTATTACCAAAAAGTTACAGTATAAATGCTTTATATGATAAGCCAAAAAGTTACGATGTGATTTATAGCAAATAACATGTATCTTAACGATATGGCAAACGTCACAATGTGCTGAATAATTAAACAATATCGCTATTATCATAAAGAAAATGTGCATTCATTAAAAATACAATTTTTTCAGAAGGCTTTAGTGAAGCGAAACACTTTTTGGAAGAAACATTAACAGCCAGGGACGAAGATACGGCTATGATTATGAAGCCAGTAAGAGACTGCACTCGAGATTTCTATATACGAGGACTTCCTTCTGTAATGTCTACCTTCGTTGACACCAGAGAGCTGCAGAACATTAATGGGGTATATGAGCTTCCGCTACACGTTGAGCACCGCCAAAAGTACATGGAGAAGGTGAGAGCAGTATTGGAATCGGCTTATCATATATCAAGGCAGGACAGAATCTCAGAAAGGTCACGATAAACTAGTCATTATTTAAAACGAATGGGCGAGCTCAATAATACACGACGTTCCGAGAAGCCCATACCTGAATTCATACTCTCTGTTCCTAGTAGTCACTACCCTCCTGTTACGTATCCACCGTTCCTTAATCCGACACAAATACCATATATCTCCAACTGTATCCAAATTAATATCCCTATCCTCCAAAATATCCTTTTAACTATGGTTACCCGTTCCCATTGCAGTATCCACACAATGTACGGCAGGGCTCACCAAAAGGCAGCCATTGGCTGCATTGGCTGCCAGTGGCAGTCAAAAGACTAGGTCAAACTGGCCCTAACAAATCTTGTCGTTCGACTGGTTTCTAGCCCTTCACGGTCATTATACCTCCCGCCGCGCTGGGCTTGAAAGACATTATCCTTTCCAAAAATGAAATACAATTAGAAAAAAATATATCAGCGTTTGATTTAATAATACAAAAATAAATATAGACGTTTTATTGAATAATATTTATATATTTCACACAATCGATGTAATGTATAATGATAAAATGTTTAGATGATATTGTTCAACTTTCTTTAATAAATATTTATTGAAATAAGCTATAGCTATAATATGACTATGTTATCTGTTAATACTTAAGGATTAATAGGTAGTTTCAAAATTAATAAAAAAAATTAATATAATGCTTGAAAGGTGGAAGAATTAAGCAATTACTATATTTTATTGCAAGTTTTATAATAATTACCGAAAATAAAAATATTTTTATATAAA
>NC_046659.1:12763076-12765686 GCF_010883055.1 Belonocnema kinseyi | reverse complement strand
GGAAAATTATGCAATAAAATTGACGAATCTGACGGTTTATTTGGCAGTACTTCGGTTAAAAAATCTCCTAAAGTTATTAAAACTCCTAGAGTATGTGAAATTGATGATAAAGAAACGCAATCAATTGTGATGTGTGAAAATTGTTATACTATAAAAGGTAAAAAAAAGCACAATTGTAATGAGTCGAGCGCTAAAGAAAATGAAACCAACTGTTTGGAAAACTTGCCACTAAAACATCAAGACAAATTATGAGCTGTTCGTTGAGAAAAAGTTGAGCAACTCTGAAGAGAATTGTTCAACGTTATCATTAAGCACACACGGTCTGAAACTGAATATGTATTTGAATAAAGTCGAAACCAATCATCACAGATCGTTTAAATAAGAGAGTTTGGAACAATTTCAAACCATTAACGGACTGTCGTTAAATGATATGAAAAAGCTTAAAAACTTTGTAAGAAATAATTTTGGGAAAAAGCAGTGCCGGCTCATATTAAGAAGCATTTATCTGAAAAATCGAAGACGCTCAATAGACTTTAAGACGAACGTAGATTTATATTCGGTGCTGGTTCAGATAAAAATAAAGAAAAATAATTAAGACTAGTTTATGGGCTAATGCTTCAGATTTATTGGATACCATAATAAATCGTCGTCAAATTATCGGTAAAATTCTCGCGAAAGTTATAGCTGATGGCGGGCAAGGATTTGTAAAGTTAAGTATGACTGTGTTCCTCGAAGATTATTTAGACGAAGAAGAACGTTCTTCAGACGAAAAAAGAAAACTCACTGGTGTTCATAGTTTAATAATTATATGCGTGATTCCTATCCTTGCTTTTATTGTTTTATGTCTTCACAATGCTAAAGGAACGATAAAGAAGTAAATGGTACGTCAATCCCCGATTCTGATTCTGAAAATTACAAAATTGATTTGAAAACTTTTGATGACTTGCAAGAAGATTACAGGAGGTTTATTTCTTTAGAAAAAGATACAAATTTTACAAAAGAGTGTCATAGAATTGTGAATTCACCCTTTTTCGATGAAGACGACGACACCTTCGTGCTACAAAAATGCATAATTACAGAATTGCATGTTTTAATGGGTTTTGTAAACCATCTTTTCTGGAAATGGCTAGTGCCTCTTTTAGGTAGGGAACGAGCTTTACTTTAGCCTAAATGGTTATTCGTGATTTATAAAACTTACCAAGGAGAAGCTTTCGAAGGCAAGGCTTGTAGGAAACTACTAAACATCCTGATAAAGTTGTAGACCCCAAAATTTGTGGCCAAGTTGGATTTTTGAAATTAGTATCGTTTATTTCTTCTTTCAAGGCCATGCATAAACTTGTCAACACTTGTTTTTCTACTAAAAGAGTGGATTCAAATTGTAAAAATCTCGCTGAAGAATTGAAAAAATCTTTCAAAAGTACAGTATATAAGTTTAGTATATTATACATTTAAATATTTATATTTCTTGACATATTTGCTATTGTTCTATTATATTGTGCGAAAGATTATTGCAGTGTAATTAAAATATCATAAGTTCATTGCCGTATTATTTTAGATATCAAAGATTACACAGGCACACAAAAAAAGGGGTCGGCCCGGTAGACTACACTATCATATCTATATGTTTTTGGGGTCGCTGATTTCGAATCCGGGGTCCAAATAACCCAATCAGGTCATAGTTTTCCCAAAAATGCAAAAAGAGACGTAAAAACGACGAAAACAGCGTTTTTTCGTGTATATTTTGTATAAAAACAAAAGATTTTCATGCCCGGTCGACTTTACAACCATATCTATATGTCTTTTGGATCGCTGATTTCGAATCCGGGGTTCAAATAACCGAATCAGGTCATAGTTTCCCAAAAAATGCAAAAAGAGACGTAAAAATGACGAAAACAGCGTTTTTTCTTGTATATTTTGTATAAAATTAAAAGAGTTTCATGTCCGGCCGACTTTACAACCATATCTTTATATCTTTTGGGTCGCTCAATCTGAATCTGGGTGTTCCATGAGCATGATTCCCCTTGCCTGAAATTGTAGGATCTAAGAAAAATAAAACACTTTTTTTGGAACAAGTTTTATTTACTTTCAGCATTACCCAGGAAAAACGGCGTGGACATAGTGAATTCTGTTCCCTTTGGGGTGCTGGATTAGCGTGAGTCCCCTTGCCTCTCACGTTGGGGTGCTGGATTAGTGTGAGTCCCCTTGCCTCTCACGTTATGGTGCTATATTAGCATGAGTCCCTTTGTCTTTCTAGATCGGGGTGCTGAATTAGCGTGAGTACCCCTTGCCTCTCACGTTGGGGTGCTAGACCAGCGTGAGTCTCCTCGCCTCTCACGATTTTATTCGACAATATCGGACTCTTTTTTTTTCAAAAGATCTATGGAGTGGGTGTCGCTTCCGTTTAGTTCCCTTTGAAACTTGATCTCGTTTTAATGACCAATAGTAGTCAGCCATCATATTAACATCCCAATGTCCCTGATGTCTACGCTCTATCTCTTTGATGTCTTAGTGAAAACGTTCGCCTTGTTCTTCACTAAAATCTCCCAGATTCTTTGGAAACTCGTCAATGTGAGAATCAAGAAAATGGAGCTTCAAGTTCATTAGACAACC
>NC_046659.1:12760744-12762976 GCF_010883055.1 Belonocnema kinseyi | reverse complement strand
TATACATCTAATGGTGTTAAATATTTTTAATATCTTCTGTTTATTTTGTTATGATCTATAAAATAACGTTTTGATGACTAAAAATTTCTGGGGACTACACGTGGCGACTAGACGTCCCAGCGACTGCTTGTCCTGGCGACTACATGTCCTCGCGACTAGATGTCCAGGCGACTAGATGTCCGATGACTAGTCGGCAGCGACTAGATGTCCTGCTCTGCAATCCAATCCATGGACAAATTGCTTTGAGACCTGATAGAATCCTGGGCATTACACCTGTCTATTAACAGGTCTTCTCTGCAATTAGCCAGTGCTTTCTTGCATCCACGTTGTTCAACTATTCCACTCCATACCGAATCGACAGATGTTTATATTCTCTCTTTGAGGATGACAGTGAATAGCTTGTAGCTGGTGTTTAAACACACTATGGGCCGGTAGTTCTTTGAACTTGAAAATCCTCCAGTATTAGGAATCAGTATCGTGCATCCTTCCACTAATTACTGCGGGATTGGTTGTTCTCTGTTTAAGAAAGTTGTAGATGTACGAGCTAGATGTTGGTGCATAGAAGTGAATTTCTCTTACCAAAAGTTATTGAATTTATCTGGCCCTGGCGCTAAAAAGTTCTTAGTTGCGACAGTTAACTCTGGCAAAGAATACGAAAGAGTGAGATATCTGAAGCTTCTTCGTCTAGCTTGTGAGTATATCCATGTACTTCTTTCCAGAAGACTTGAATCTCTTCTCAGCTAGGCGAACTTTCAACAGCCCATGGCGTTTTTTTGAACAGACGGGAAGGATGAGTCGAAAAGGTGGAATTTTCCTGAACCCACTGTACTCACCGTTTAAGGCGCTCTATGGCTGTTGAAAGAGCTCTTATTTTTTATGTCCACTGCTGCTTGATGGTCAACAGTTTACACTTGTTTAGTGTCTGATTTGCTTTCCAAAAGTTTCGAGCTAGTGTCTAAACTTTTGAAGTGACCTTTTTATTTCATGTTATGTAGCAAATCACGCACTGAACATTCGATGCATGTCGTCTCGCCGTTTTAATTTTAAACTTAAGCTGTGAAATACACTCGCGCGTTTTACTCAGGCACACTGAAGTTTCGTTACTTTTATTGTCACTAAGCAGGGAAACCGCCTTCCATTCCTTCTACGATATAAACCAGCTCCCGAGTTCTCCCTGTTCCTGGAGCGTGCCTCACCGTTATCGTATTCCTCTTTCGCGGATACGCTAACTCAATACTTTTTCTCGAAGAGGTAGTTGCAAGTGAAAATTTTATCCCTGAGCATGCTCGGGGTCGGTCTCCTCACGATGTCGACTGGGGTCCGCACTACTGCCGACTTCCGTTTATCTTTAAACATATTCCATGACCACGCCGCCTTCGCAGCGACGCCCTTGATGGTGAGCTGGAGGAGCTCCTAACCTATTAATGCCCGAGAGCCATAGTGAGTTTTGACTTCCAGACACTGGTGGCGCCTCTTGTAATCAGTTCCCTGACCCTTTCCCTGACCCAGTTATTGCTTCGCCAGTTTCAATGTACTCGTGGTTTGCCACTTTTAACTTCGCCCGCATACCCTAAACATTGTGCGCTCATTCTATAATCTGATGGCCCAGACTCGTGACCAAATAAATCAGTTCATCCGCTACTAATCATCACAGCAGGGGCGATAAAATGCATCCCTACGCACATCCCGAGTCAATGGTTACATATTAAGTGGTATCACCCTTAGTCGTAGTTAGGTTTCTGTGGGCCAACATGTGGCAGGATCATTCCACCATTGCAATAGACGCACCATAGGCAATCATGACCACCCTTATCACCTTTCCAGAGTCTCACGAGCGGCTCTATGATGATCTCTCTAACCCTCTGTAAGAGGAATGGATATATGCAATTCGGACCAGGAGATTTGTAAGGAATAAAGGACTTCAGGGCCTAGCTGACTGTGGAGGGCGTTACAATATCGTTAGCTAACCGCCGTTTTGGGGCCCAGTTGGGGCACATGAGGCTTTGGTTGCCTCAGAGGTTTCACCCCTTTTTACCAAACGGACAATTTCAGAGTGTCGAGAATAGCATCCACATTCCTATAAAGCAGTTTATCCAGTCTAAGCGCCTCTGCTCCTTTCTCAAAGTCTGTGCAAAAAATTATCCAGGCTTTCTTGCATTTCCTTAAGTATTGCACCCCTGTATTCATCTCTGATTGTCGTAAATAATGTCCATAGTTCCTCCGTTTTGCCAG
>NC_046659.1:12754931-12760644 GCF_010883055.1 Belonocnema kinseyi | reverse complement strand
CAAAAAATTATCCAGGCTTTCTTGCATTTCCTTAAGTATTGCACCCCTGTATTCATCTCTGATTGTCGTAAATAATGTCCATAGTTCCTCCGTTTTGCCAGTACTGGTACTTCTGAACCTCTCTCCGGTTCCCTTGCAAAGCTCTTCAAATTTCCCATTCCCCAAGTGTGTCTCCCCGACCTTTCGGACTCGTGTATGTTAACAATTAATTTCATAAGTAGATTTAATGGCTTTCGTGAAAATCTCGGTTTCTTGTCAAATAGGTGCGGGAGGAATTTATCAAACTCTGCTTTCGTTACTTTGGCTTTTAGAAGTAAAGCTTCTTTGTCCATTATCTCGTGGTTCCTTAACATTATTTAGAGAGGATCTCTGCCATTTGCAACGATGTTAGCTGTGCTTAGAACCACTCAACCAGGAAAAAACTGGAGATTTAATAGTCCGCGTCTGCCTTGAAAACGTGAGATGTATAATCGCAGAACAGACCTTATTCCTCGTCCATAGAAAGCCCACAAACAAATACAGTAGAACCAAGACATGGGAATACCAATAATTCTTGCTTTTTTGGATGAATTTTGTCACACTTGTCGAATCTAAAGTCCATACCAACCTCTTATATGTATATCTTGACGATATTTAAAGCACTCTGAAGTTTGCTTTTAATAGAAGCATAGATCTTCAGGTCTTTCAGATAAAATACATGCGTAACCTTCTGTTTGCAATTATTAGTGTCGCTACAGATATATTCAGTATAATTTCCTAGTTCGGGAGCTAAAGGCAGAAGTATGATGCAGAAAAGCAGAAGGCTAATTATATCGCTCTAAAAGACGATCCTCTGGCAGGCGATGTTGTTTGTTGTTCCACGATTATTTTTAGATGAGATAGTACATCTAGTTTTCCAAAGAGGTATCTATCTCTGTATGCATCTCACTTTGTGTGAATGAACCTTCAAGCATTCCAACAGACAGATGATAAGTCTATGAGAGGTTCAATCGAAAACTTTTTGGTTGGATTGGAAAAGTTGCCTTATTCGGCCGGAGTATAGGGCGCCCTAACTCCATCCAATGTAACATGGTCGTTTTCAACTTAAAATATGCAGTGAATCTGCGGACTAGATTTTCGTGTGTAGAAGTAAACTTCTTTCACCAGAAGTTCTTGATGCCATTTGGTCCTGCAGCGGAAAAGTTCTTCGTAACCCTAAGTGCTTCTTTTACCTCTTCGGCACTGATTGATGGGCATTACTCCTTAGAAGTTATAAGGCTGTCGCATAACACCTTTAAGAAAATGGTATTATCAGTATCTTTTTTCAGCTTCAGTATTTTCGGGATCCTGTATACCTCCATGACAAAGTGTGACCTTTGTTGGCCTTGAGTGCATTTTTAAGGGAAACAGGGTCAACGCGGAATAGGCGCAATGGGTCAGCAAGAAACTGCTGATTCTCTCTGACCCATCTCTCCCTCTTATGTATTCTCCTCCTTGCCTCAGGTAACTCCCGTATTTTGTCAACAATATGTTTCTTGATTGTTAATAGTTATGACTTGTACAATGTGTGACTTCTTGGGCGACCTTTCGAACCTTTTCCATGAACGTTCTACGATATGTTATTTTGCCCATCACACACTAAACACGTGACACATTTTGTCTTGCCCATTTAATCTTTTTGTTTAGATGATGCAAGCGGACTCCTCCGAGATATCCTTATAAAGGGCGGCATTCATTTCAACCAGATCTTGTAGCTTAGGAAGAACCTGCAGGTCAATGTTCCTGTTTGTCCTGATATCGCTATCATCTCTCAGAAGGTGCCTGCTTTCCGCGGTCAATTGATTCCCAGCATCCCGACCACTGAGGATAATTTCGAAAGGGCCTGGCAAACCGAAGTCAAGAGATATGACAATACTCGACTAATAGTTACACCTGTTGGACTAAGCTATTTTCACTTAAGCCGATGAGTAGGGAATGCTCAACTGAACTCTACACATTATTAAATAGTACCTGTCAGGTCATCGGCGCTTTGACATCTATGAATCGCCCTAAGGATCAACGGGATGAGCTTCTTGTCTTCATGATAGCTCACCGGTTAGATGCAACCATTTGCAAGGGCTGGGAGGACCAACTGGGAACTTTAAAGAACCAGTCTACCTTTGATTCGCTTAACTAATTTCTGACACGCAAGGTCAGAACGTTGGAAGCTGTGGAGAACTTGACTTAAACTTCGATTGGTTCATCTTCTACTAATAACAGTACTTGCTTCCAAAACGGTAAGAGGGGTGGTGAAACGATTTACACTCAAAATGCTGCAATCAGAGAATTGCCGTGCTCCTTATGCAGAGGTAAGCATACCATTTGTTGTTCACATTTCCGAAGCAAAGATGTAGAGCAGAGGAAAGAACTTGTGACCTCCAATGGAATGCACTATATGATGTTACATTCACCTCGCTCAGACAATAAAACCATTCTAAATCCCCTCAGTAAACCTTTCTCCAATTCTTTGCCAAACTCCACAGATTCTGCCGATATTCACCACACTCAACTATCAATGTGACTAGAGGGACCTGTCCTGCTGGATACGGCTCTTGTCGATCCTACAGATTCAGACAGAAGTCGCAATCGAACTCAAATACTGATGGACAAGGGAGATCAGCCACCTATCATATCTGAGTCACTTGTCCAGAGATTGAGACTGATCAGACAAAATTCTATCATCTCGGTACTCAGTGTGGGCAACTTTTTTCCTCCACTCATCAACGTAGTCACGATGGGGGCTACATCATACGTCTACCTCTAAAGGATCGCTCTCTTTATCACAGAGATTCAGGAGCGGTAGCTTACCTGGCTCTCGTCGAGATGGAAAGACGTTTCAGGCGGGACGTCAAATTATACAAGAAATATTCTGGCGTTATCAAGGACTAAGTAGAGTTTCAAAAGATGGAACTCGTCAGAAAGGTAGAAGATCGATAACTCAATTAGGGTTCATTTTTACCACATCATTGTGCGATAAAAAAAACAACAGCTCAAACACTAAATTGCGGGACATTTTCAACGCTTCTCAACACACAGATCAAGGGTTGTACTAGAATGATCTCTTTCATTCTAGGCGAAAATTGCCCACGGAACTAGCATAAGCTACCGAAGTAGGCGCGGCACTATATTCCTGGAGCGAACAATCCTGCTGATTGTGCATCACAAGGCCTCACACCAAATCGATTGGAACATCATCTGCTTTGATGGCGAGGACCTGTTTGGTTTAGTCGCTCAGAAATCACCTCAACAACTTCTAACTCAATATTCGTCGCTTACGAATATGATAAGAATTACTGCTCTCTGTTTTCAGTTCACGGATCGGCTTCGTAAGAAGCAGTTCGAATATCCGCCTTTTCAACCCACGACTTATCTTAGAACGACACTACAAAGATTGATCGGCCACATTTAGCAAAAAGACTTTTATGAGGACATCGTCAATGTACGAAGAGGACTGCCAGTTTCAAAATCGAGTCCATTATTGAAGCTACTATCTTTTTTGGACTCTGATGGACTACTCAGATTGGGAGGCTGCCTGACTCATGTCGTACTGGATTACGAGGAGTGCTGTCCTTACATCTTGCCTAACGACTCACCGTTAACGACTCAATTGTCAGGAATGGACATCAGTTCATGTTGCACGGCGGTCCATAAGTAACATGGTAAAACTTAAGGAGGACATATTGGATTATCTGTGGTCGTACTTTTTTGGAATCATGTTATGAGTTGTTCACTATCTTTAAGAGTTAAACCATCAATTCGACCATTTGCAGCGGTCGAATTGGACTACGCTGGCCCTATTTGGATACGCACGACCAAAGGGCGAGGTCTCAAAGCATATAAGGGATATATTGTCATTTTTGTTTGCTGCGCCACACAAGTCGTACATTTGGAGGTTGTATCGGATTATTCTGCTAAAGTTTTCATCTACTCCTATAAGAGAGTTTTGACTCAACGGATTGTCAGTCATACTCTTTACAGCGACACTAAAAAAAAATTAGTGGAAGCTGACTGAAAGTTACGCGAACTATTTTTCCAAGCTTCAGATGAGACGGACAAAATTCCCGTTATATCGCCAACAAACACACAACCTAGAAATTTAACCTCCCGCTTTTCTGCAATTTGTCGGATTGTGGGAAGCAGTGGTACAATTTGTTAAACTCCATCGACACCGCGCCATCGTAAATACTAATCTTATCTTCAAGGAAATGTCCACTTTTCTGGGACAAGTGGAGGCTTATTTTAGTTCCAGGCCAATTCAATCTTTGAAGGATGATCCCAACGCACACCGAGCTCCTGAACCGAATGAGTTTGACTAAAATGAATGCAAAATCGGCAAGTGGGGGTTCATTTATATCGGTCAACAAGGTTCAAAATCCATTTAATAGTAAATCCTAGCTGCTCGGGTTCTTTAAATATACGACTTTAACCGATTGCGCGCACTAAGATGAAGGGTTTTGCCAATATGCGGAGAAATATTACTTTTATAAAACAATTTTCATAACAAAAGTTATTTATTCTTGCAAAAAAGTCTTGTATGATTCTACTAATTTTTGTTCAATCAAATAATTTCGCTAAAAATAACACTATTGCATTATTCTTGCTAGAATACTTCCTTCCATTTACGCTTATGATATTTAAAACACCAGACAGCATTCAAATAAATTTTCGAGCGTGTTACGTTTTTTTAGAACCCATTAGTGTTATTTCTAAACATTGACATAACCCTAAAAGTATCCTTTTATGTCAGAAGACGTATACAAAAAGTAAAGTGTTATTAGATTAAACAGATATTCTTTGCTGTTTTTAATGAGTTTCACGTAAGAAATAGTAGTAGTTTGTAGTATTGTAAAATGATTTGATGAAACAAATCAATCCTTTCTTCGACCGTTGATATTTATTGATTTCAAATCGTAGATTTCAAATTATTTAGGTCTTCCGGTCCAATCGTAAATTGAAAAAATAAATATGAGTCAAAAAAACATGTTCTTCAAAACTCAGATATTTATTTAATAGAAAAAAACTCCTTTTAAAACTTCCTGACGTTTCAGTACACATGCGTACCTTTTTCAAAGGTTCTTAAACCTAAATAATTATATTAAAAATTAGTAATTTTAGTACGAACAAATATGATGGATAATTACGTAGATTTGAATACATTGTTACCTGAGTTGATGATAGTTTAAATAGTCAAACAGATCAATTTTCAGTAAAAAAAAAAAAGGAACATTTCAGTCAATAGTTTTTAGAAAATTAATTAAAATTTTGTCATTTTTTGAAGTCTCAAAAAATTTTTCGAGACTTCAATCGATTACAACTACATTTTTTAAAATTGCACGAGAAAACAAAATTGGCGTAGGTTAGGACGGACGAACAGAAATTGACAGTTTTAGAAATACATGAAGAATACGTAATGAACGATGATGTAATAGGCAAGTTTCCATTGAAAACCACTAATGTGGAAGCGCGTAATTGAGTTTAAATTTGAAATAAGAAATTAAAAAAATTTTTTTTTAATTTTTTAAAAATGTGTATATGTACACATCCACACATATGCATATATATACACACATATAGCATGCATACATATACACATTATACATATAGAGATGATTAATATTAAAAACATTATTTTATAATACTCTGATAAATTTTATTGATATTTAGAATTTCAGTCTGTAAATTAACAGAAATTTTA
>NC_046659.1:12749640-12754831 GCF_010883055.1 Belonocnema kinseyi | reverse complement strand
TCAAGAAATAAAGGAAAATACAAGTTGTTCAGGAGAACAAATAGTTTGACCTCTTATTGTGCATACTCCTAATATAAATACTCATGATGTTGGGTATCAAAATACGATATCGCATTGAAAAAAATATAAATACATGATACCAACTCCTTTTTACCAAGTATTCTCTATTACTTATTGTAAAATTTTGTATCTTTATGCTAATTTGAATTAATTTTATAAAACAGTTCGGCCTCTGATGTGTGAAACCACAGCTCTTGGTGCTGCAGTTGCTGCTGGCAGGGCAGAAGGCATTCGCAGATGGGATGTGAGACTCGACGTTCCAGTACCCAGTGATACATTCATGCCATCTATAACTGATAATGGTAATTTAAATTAACTACAATAGAGGGATTTTACATTCGCTAAACGATTCTCTATTCCCTTTCCTGCACGTTGCCTCGACAACTTCGACCTTTTTGCTAAATAAAATGAAGGTTTGTAGATAAACACGGTCTAAAAATTCCCAAATTTTTTAGTTACAACAAAATGCAAGTATTAACATTGCTGTGCAAAAGTTTCCTAGTCCTTTCCCAATCAGTTCTATCAATTTGCAGAGGTAAACCGCCCACGAAATATCTCTTGCTGTCAATCGCATCAAATATAGCATCAAAATGCTCTTCCCTATTAGTACCGTCACAGCAAGATTGCTCCACGTACGGCCGGCCCTGCACGCTTTCGCGTTCGACGTAGAAAATGCGAAAAGTCTCCTCTCAAAGAAGGGTGTTAAGAAGACTTTTCTGTGTCGAGTTGAGGAGCCACAAAGGAATCGCCTAACGGGTACACCTTTAACGTCATTAAGGTTCTCTTCAACCACTTAAAAAAGAATTTCTCTAACGGTCGCAAATTCAAATACTCTCACGAACAATTAGCGAGAGTCGCGATGCTTCCTGACGATACCGTATCCCAGTAAACCGCTCAAGTACGGAATCTCGTACGTGGAGCAAAGTCTTGTCTTACTGGTAGGGGTCGAGAAGACGATCCTGATTCTTTATTTGATGCGGTTGTCACGGAGGTAAATTCACTAGTCGATTTACCTCCAGAAATTGGCAGATCTGATTAGGGAAATGCATGTGAGGGTTGAATTATCAGGTTGCCAGAATCCTTAGCACGACAGTCTATGCGTGACAAGTAATGATTTTAAGCTGAAAAGTATGAACATCCTATCTTTTAACAAAAGCACATTTTTTCATTTTCAGAACGAGATATTCTTTATTCGCAGTGGAAAAGGGCCATTAAAAGAAGCTTAGGATGGGAGCCTTTAGTAAAGTTCAATGGTGGGTAAAATGTTAGTTATTTTCAAACGTAATATATGACTTATACATCAGGTATATTTATAATCAGAGACTCTTCTGAATAATTATTTATACAATAGTTAATTATTCAGCAGGTAGTGTACCTAACACTTTAGTAGCTTAAAATCTAGTAGCTTAAACTTTAGTAGTGAGGCCCGTTCTGGACCAGTTTCTCGTAGAATTAGAAAATTTGCGGCTATAGCTCAAAAGGCTGTACGATTGACTTCGCTCCTTGTGTTGACTTTTGTATCAGAGTGTCGAAATATCCGATTCTCAGTATCGATATTGAAAATTAATAATAATTGAATCCGGGAATCAAACATTCTCACCCAAAAATATGGAACAGGATAAGATATTTGACATCACAATATCAAGCTATCAATACAGCTATCTCCGGAATTGAATTTGTCAGTCCAAAAATAATATAATAGCATTGGGCATACGATTTGCAGGGTTTGTTTTTATAAGCAAATAGATTGTTTAGACATTCCACAACTATGCCTGAAATCATTTCTTTCATATTTTTAATATTAAAATCCTCAGTAGTTTCTTTTTAAAGTATGTTGACAGGAATTTGAGACAATTTTTTTAAAAGGAAAGAAAGAAATACGTAAGTATTTATACATTCTATAAGTATGCGTCACTTGCCTGACGTAATTTCTTTAATATCAAATTCCTTTTGGTATTTTCCGACATGATGCGCCTGGACAATCAATTTATCATTCTTAACGTAGTCATCTGCATATTATTAATTTTAATATTATACAGTTAAGTATATACGGAAGCAAAACTTGCGCAATATGCGCCAAAATCATAGTGGCTCATTTATACAAGAATCGGCTAATTTTTAAAACTTTCATATTTTTTTACATAAGTACGTGAAGGCAAAACATACTTGTGTAATGTATATAATAATACGCGTATGTATACGTGTGTAAGTGTGTTCGTTGCATCAATTTCAACATGTGAAATTATTACACAGAATAGAATAGATGAATACGTTACAAAATGAATTTATAAACTATATATATATATTCGGTTTTGATTCCTCTGGAATCAAACCGAAGGGCCTATGACAAAGCCACCGAACGCGTCCTCGGGTTGCGGATAGAGGGTCCCTGTACCAAGGGTTTCTGCTGAATTTGGTTACAAAAATAAATAGGCAGTCGCGGACAATTGTCCAGGGGTGGTCCTGAAGGAATTAACCCCGAAGCGGAGGTGTGAAAACCGTGCCGAAAGCTGAACGGCACCTGGGTGTGGTGTCTAGAACGGTCACTCTGGGATACCCTTGCATGCGGGGCTCTACAGGGATGGACGAACCCATTTCCCTAGCTTCTCGTGGGAACAACAATGACAACACCAAACATAGTTGTAGTAAGTGCGGTTCAAAACAACAGAACGCGCAGGGCTCCCGACAATGGGTCGGCCAACAGTGCCGACCAATCTAGAGCTGGGATAGCCAATGAAAATGGATTCAATGCGATGAATCGGCGGGATCTCGTGACCTTTGGGTGGACGGAGCAACTGAATCACGACTTGCTAGACTGCTACGATGCGAGTGTGGCCCGTGAACGGGGTTACATGGCACGGCTTCATGCTCTGTGGTGCGAGAAACACCCTGAGCTATCGCAATTTTCGCAGCAACGTCTGCGAAACCATGCTGAACTACTCCGTAAAAGGGGTTATGTAAGCGGAACGCCTACTCTACCACAGCTAGAACAAGCCGGCAACAAAGAAAGAGAGGCGACACTAAGACCAACCGCGGGCAGGCATCCAATAGATGAAGAGCGATGCTTTACGACCCGGAGATACATCAACACCAAGGTTTCTCTCAAGCCTCAAGATCTGGCTGAAATGGATGACGAGCTTCATGGACATTTTTCTGGTGAATCCGACCTCTGGGCTATCAATTATTGTGTGTATAATGCAGCGAGAGCTTTGGCCGATGCGAACCGTAAAACAAAACCAACGGCTGATCACTGGACGAAGACTCAGAAAATATAAATAGCTTCAAGGAGTTATGTGTTGCCTTCATAACACCTGATAAAGAATGCCCACCCATCACTACTGAGGAGGTGAAAAAAGTATTAAGAGGGATGAAGAACTATTCCGCACCGGGACCAGATTGTATCAAAATCTTCTGGTGGAAGAAGTTTTCTTCAACCCATCAGCATTTGGCCCGTATTTTCACCTCATATTTGAAGTCAGAAGAGCCGATTCCAGAGGGGTTGGTGGAAGGGCGCACAATACTCCTACCGAAAATAGGCAACTCAGCTGACCCGAAGAAGTACGGGCCACTAATTTGTTTGAACACGCTTTATAAGATATTCACAGCCATCCCAAATGATAGGATTGTTCGGTCAATTGAACCTGTGTGGCAAGAAATGTATGAACAACGAGGCTCAAAGAAAGGCGTAGCCGGATGTCGGGAGAACCTGCTCATCGATAGATGTGTCTGCAAAGATGCAGCATTCTGCCAGCGTGACCTATCGATGGTATGTATTGACCATCGGAAAGCTTTCGATTCGACATCCCATAGACTTATCATGTGTCTTTTGGAAATCTTAAAGGTTCATCCGCAAATATTTGGGTGCATAGAGAGATTGATGCCGCTTTGGAAAACTGGATTTACTATCTCATCTGGCAAAAATCGTGTGACAACTAACAAGGTCACGTTTCAGATAGATGTTTTTCAGGGCGACACCATGAGCCCACTCCTCTTTTGCCTTACATTATTGCCACTATCTCTAGCACTGCGCCATTCCGACGGGTACTTGTGCGGCAAACCTGCAGATGGAAAGTACAAGGTCACTCATATATTTTACATGGACGATCTTAAGATCTATGCTAAAAACAGAGAGCAATTGCATCTAGCTCTGGGGATTGTCGAACGATATACTAAGGAAATTGGAATGGAATTTGGGTTAGACAAATGCGCCAAGGTTTATTTGAAGCGAGGAAAACTTAATGCCATCCCTGAAGACCCTGAGCTCGTTGATAGAAGCGCCATACGACACCTTTGCGCTGGAGAGACTTATACATACCTGGGCGTGCTACGGAGCCGCATTCAGGATGTGACATCAATAAAGGATACTCTCCGAAGCAGATACAAACGTCTCATCCGACTGATTTGGTCTTCCGAACTGTCGGCGAGGAACAAAGTATCTGCAACGAACATGCTTGCCGTCCCGGTACAACTCTATTCATTTAGAGTAGTTCCATGGACGAAGAACGAGCTCCGATCTCTTGATATCGCGACAAGAAAGGTTATGCACATGGACAAAAGCATGCATCTTAAGTCTTCCGTTCCACGACTGGACATCTCACGCCGTCAAGGGGGTCGCGGAATATTGAGTCTTGAATGTCTTCACAACAGGATTAGTCTGGGTACAGCACATAGAGTTGCAAATGGAAGAGACCCTCTTCTTAAAATGGTCAGGAATCACGAAGAAGTGGGCAAAGGAGCATTTCTGTACAAAGCAGCGGAGGAGGCTGCTGAAACACTCGGACTTCACTTCAGTATTAGGGGTGAGCAAAATGCATCAAATCTTATCTATGTCGAGTACTCACTCCTGAAAACCCGGATTAAGAAAGGACAAGAGAAAAACTTTCGTGAACATCTCCTCGATAAGAGGATGCACGGTATCTTCCACAGAAATGTGAAGGATCAGTCAATGTCTTGTGAGCTAACGTTTGCTTTACTTAAATCGCCCGGATTGAAGTCTGGCACAGAGGGTTTTATTTTTGCATGCCAAGATGGTGTCATTTCCACCTTAACACACCGTCGCCACATTTTGAGCCAAGACATTCCCGATGATAGCTGCAAGGCGTGCCATGCACACCCCGAGCATTTAGCTCAC
>NC_046659.1:12748124-12749540 GCF_010883055.1 Belonocnema kinseyi | reverse complement strand
ATATTTAAATTGTTCTCACTAGAAAGAAATGTATGGGTCGTTCATAAAAATCTTGTTTTTTTATTTTTCGACTGGCTTATCGCGACAGTTTGTTTCTCTAGGTGAGAAAATACTATCCTGCTTTGAAGGAGATTATTTATAAGATAAATATAAGATCAAAATTGTACCTGTATGTGTTTTAAAGAATGAAAAAATTGTTGGGCATTCCTGTTACAAATGATTAAAAATATGTAATGGATGAGAAAAAAATGTTAACCTGAAAACCACAAGAAATATTTTATAGAAATTTCTTTAACAACCCTGGTGCAAATTTTTTTACAAAAAAGAACTAAAAATTATCATGATTCCAATAGAAATCTACAAATGAATACTATAAATTACAAACAAAGCTACATAAAAGTTGCATTTTTCTATTATTCAAACGAAGATGGGACTTTCTTTGTATTTTATTGTATATGGTTGTATTTAATTGTAGTTTTATTTTTCTACAAGAATGTACGAAAAAGTACTACTAGAAGAATCTACATGAATTTGGATGTATACATGAAGTTACAAACCTTGATATGAACGAAATTAAACAATTTTTTCTGAATGTATAGGTGAGCATTTCAGACAGGACCCTTAAAAACCCCCATTTTAAATATACATAGTTCCATTTTCTAAACCTTCGATTACAAGTTGTTTGGGTTATAAGAACTTTGTAAATATAATTGCTTAATAATAGTAGTTAATTTAGAAGTTGGTCAATTTATGAAGATTTTATTGATTATTGTAAACTATTTGATGTAGAAATATTGTAGCTCAAAATTATTCGATTCCAAAAACTTTTTCAACTTGTACCTAAAGATTGAAAATTGAGAGGCAAGATAAATTAACGTTATTAGGCTTACAATTTTCGTTGAAGTTTTTAATTTTTCATGCCGTATGGCCTTTTGCGATTATTCAAAATGGTGGACCTCTCATGGCTGCCACAATGTTATGGCTGTCATATTGGATCCGCCATCTTATAATTTTAAAAAACTAATAATAGATTCGGAATCAGCGACCCAAAAATTCCCTATATTCATACCAAACTTATGCTGTTGACGTAAAATGATTTTTTCACTTTTTAGCCGCCATATTGGATCCGCCGTTTGGAAATTTAGAAAAAATAATAGTAGATTCGTAATCAGCGACCTCAAATACATAAATAAAGTGGATAGTAAGATTCAATCTTATGAATCGGTAGTATACTGGTCAATATCCCCGCCTGTCACGCGCGAGAACGGGGTTCGATTCCCCGCCGGAGAGCCATTCGGTTTGGTTTTAATTCCTCTAGAATTCAGTTCAGTTTTGATTCCTCAAGAATCAAACCGAAGGGCCTATGAAAAAGCCACCGAACGCGTCCTCGGGTTGCGGATAGAGGGTCCCTGTACC
>NC_046659.1:12747971-12748114 GCF_010883055.1 Belonocnema kinseyi | reverse complement strand
AATATGGTTACAAAAATAAATAGGCAGTCGCGGACAATTGTCCAGGGGTGGTCCCGAAGGAATTAACCTCCAATCGGAGGTGTGAAAACCGTGCCGAAAGCTGAATGGCACCTGGGTGAGGTGTCTAGAACGGTGACTCGGGG
>NC_046659.1:12747537-12747961 GCF_010883055.1 Belonocnema kinseyi | reverse complement strand
ACCTCTCAGAGTACGCAGCCTTATCCTTGCATGCGGGGCTCTACAAGGATGGACGAACCCCTTTCCCCAGCTTCTAGTGGGAACAACAATGACAACACCAAACATAGTTGTAGTAAGTGCGGTTCAAAACAACAGAACGCGCAGGGTTCCCGAAAATGGGCCGGCCAACAATGCCGAACAATCTAGAGCTGGGGGAGCCAATGCAGCATAGACTGGACGAAGAGTCAGAAAATATAAATAGCTTTAAGGAGTTATGTGTTACCCTCATAACACCTGATAAAGAATGCCCACGCATCACTACCGAGGAGGTGAAAAAAGTATTAAGAGGGATGAAGAACTATTACGCACCGGGACCAGATTGTATCAAAAACTTCTGGTGGAAGAAGTTTTCTTCAACCCATCAGCATTTGGCCCGTATTTTCAC
>NC_046659.1:12746560-12747527 GCF_010883055.1 Belonocnema kinseyi | reverse complement strand
TATTTGAAGTCGGAAGAGCCGATTCCGGAGTGTTTGGTGGAAGGGCGCACAATACTCCTGCCGAAAATAGGCAACTTAGCTAACCCGAAGAAGTACAGGACAATAACTTGTCTGAACACACTTTATAAGATATTCACAGCTATCCTAAACAATCGGATTGTTCGGGCAATTCAACCTGTGTGGCAAGAAATGTATGAAGAACGAGGCCCAAAGAAAGGCGTAGCCGAATGTCGGGAGAACCTGCTCATCGATAGATGTGTCTGCAAAGATGCAACATTCTACCAGCGTGACCTATCGATGGCGTGGATTGATTATCGGAAAGCTTTCGATTAGAACTTCCATAGACTTATCATTTGTCTTTTGGAAATCTTACAGGTACATCCGCAAATAGTTAGGTGCATAGAGAGATTGATGCCGCTTTGGAAAACCAGATTTACGAGCTCATCTGGAAAAAATCGTGTGACAACTAACAAGGTCACCTTTCAGAGAGGTGTCTTTCAGGGTCACTATCTCTAGCACTTCGTCTTTCCGACGTGTACTTGTGCGGCAAACCTGCAGATCGAAAGTACAAGGTCACTCATGTATTTTGCATGGGCGATCTTAAGATCTATTCTAAAAACAAAGAGCAAGTACATCTAGCTCTAGGGATTGTCGAACGATATACTAAGGAAATTGGAATGGAATTTGGGTTAGACAAATGCGCCAAAGTTTATTTGAAGCGAGAAAAACTTAATGGCATCTCTGAAGATCCTGAGCTCGTTAATAGAAGCGCTATACGACACCTTTGCGCTGGAGAGACTTATACATACCTGGGCGTGCCACAGAGCCGCATTCAGGATGTGAGATCTATAAAGGATACTCTTCAAAGCAGATAAAAACGTCTCATCCGACAGATTTGGTCTTCCAAACTGTCGGCGAGGAACAAAGTATCTGCAACGAACATGCTTGCCGTCCCGGTACTACTCTA
>NC_046659.1:12737648-12746460 GCF_010883055.1 Belonocnema kinseyi | reverse complement strand
GGGTGCACGAGGCTTTTGCTGGATCGTCGTATTGATTCCTTTACAGACTGTAACCACCTATCTCACGGTTGTGAGACGTGGTTGTGGCTGCAATTTTACCGCCATTTCGCTGGAAGCGGGTGCAATTTTTCAGATTAGCACCCGCTCCCGGCGAAATCCTACGGTTGTCCTTATTTTTCACACATATGTGTTTGTGTGTGCGTGTGTGTGTAAATTAAGGCTATAGGATTCAATGACCTCAGAGCCTTAATTTGGTTTCGAAAAATTATCACAGTGATGCGTTAGAAGGAAGTACGTGCAGGAAATTAATGGAAGAATCAGGTAAATTATTAGATCATAAAATCTGTCAGGACATCGGCGGGTCGTTGCCGCTTTTACCATTTGTTACAGATTTCAAAGCCATGGACAAAATTGTACAATCTTGTTTCGGTGTGTAGATGGTCCGCTTAGATTTAAAGCAGCATATCAAAGATCTAAAAAAAACTCTCCTCTCTGTTAATGTGTCGGAGACTCTGAAAATGTATATTATATTAAATCATATTTCAGAATCGCTCGAATTTTCGAACGAAGAGGAAGGTTTTGGTTTGTTGTTTTATCAGGCTGGAGAATCTATTCATCACGAGTTCATAAAGTTTTAGGGTAGACGGAAAATAAACAGCATGCACTTTTCCGATTATCCAATCCATTTGAAAACAGCTGTCGTCGATTTTTGTTCTAAACAGATTTAGTATATGGGGCAGAATACGTCAAGTGTTGGCTGGATATTTGCACACGGTAATTATAAGTTTTCAAATGCACATACATTCTTTAAGCCGGTGTAGACATAACCTCAATATGATTATTTACATTGACAGCTCATCATGAATATTATAATAAATACTGGATTTGAGTCAATAAAGCATGGGGTTGATTTTCATAAAGAAACGGTTAGAAAAGGAAAGGCTTTGTCTATAATACATCTTATTAGAGTAGAGGAAATCCGAATAAACGATATTAGTGAAAGAATTCAAGCCAGTGTCATTCGTCAGACTTCTGTGAATTCTCCACCTTATTCAGTTAGATTAGAGGTATACGATACACATCTGTGAAAATTAGAAAGTTTATGAAGTCCTTGATTGTATAAATAAATATGTTTTTTTAGTAAAATGAATTGGAAAAAAGTACGTCAATTTTTTAAATAGTAATAGGACAAATGCTAATTTAAAACAACTTTTTTACAGCTTGGCTCAGAGCGAAATTTAATTTCAGTTGCATGTAGTTGCATATCTCAAGCAGGGGGCAAATGTAAACATGTGTTTGCATTAATTCATTGTATTAATACAGACAGGCATATATAATTAAAGCAGGCATCAGTAAGACAAGTCTAGAGAAAGAGTGGGGAAAACCCTCCGATAGTCAAATTGCAAAAGATTTGTATGCAAAGGGCTTAGCAGTCGCGGATTTTTTTAAAAAGAAAGAATCTGGAAAACAATTGAAAGTTTCTCCCTACAAACTAACTTATTCAGACCTTGCTAATTACCCGTGTGCCTTACGTGCTGTTCTTCGAGGATAATCGAAAACTGAAGGGAAAAGAGCAGCTAAATCTATTTTAATAGATTGTGTTGACTTAGCGATTGCATCAGTTAAATATAGGAATTGTGTTATTTGCATTCATTGTGCAATTGATAAATCTAAAAAATGAAATTATATTTTAGTAATATTTTAGATGTAACAGAACTGAAATTACTTAATTTTTATCGTCAACGAGTCATACTCAGTGAAACCGACATAAAATAGGTTAATTTAACCCATTCTTATATAATAGATAAAGAACAGCGCCTAAGGCCATATCGATGGCATCTGTTTGTAGGAAGAAATGCTTTGTTACATCGAGGTAATGGAGCAGTTTGTGCGCACTAGACAAATCCTTCGTTCTCGTAAACACCTGTTCCCTTTCCGAGATCCAGTTCCATATCACACCTTTTTTCAGCAGCTATAAAGAGGGGGATGATTTCTCTGGTGGGATCTTTAAAAAGTTTGGATGAGAAATTTCACAAACCTAGAAGCCCCGTAAATCTATAACGGTCTTAGGTCGTGGGTATTCCTTGAGTGTCTTGACCTTATCAGGGCCAGGTTTGGTGCCTTGAGGGGTTAGAATAAACCCCGGGAATCTAACCTGTTTGCGAAGCAATTATATTTCTCAAAGTTTATTGTTATTTTATGTTCTTCGAAACATTGAAATAACTTATCTAAATGCATAAAATGTTTATCTACGTCCTTTGATATGCATGAAAGGCCATCAACAAAATTCATAGCGAATTTTCCTATTCCTCTGTGGACGAAGTCTAATCCCCTAACTAGAGCGGCGGTACTTTTTTTTAAACCGAATGGTGTTACGCAGAATTCGTAGCACTTTCCCTTGAAGAGAAATGCGTTATATTTGCAAGATTCCGGCTAAAGTTGAATCTGCCAGAAACTCATTACCAAATCGAGTGTAGACATGATTTTTACATGCGCAACTTTCGAAAATTTGATCCATTGGTTCCTAGCATTCGTAATGGTCAATTAGAATATTATTTAGTTTTCTCGCATCTAAACATAGGCAAATATCACCATTTTCCTTAATGACTATAACTAGCGGATTGATGTAGGTACTTTTAGACCGCCAAATTTTACCTGTTTTATTAAGGGCATGTGACACAGCTAAATACCTATATTGCTGACCTCACTTTATCAGTTCAATGAATGTTTTTTTGAACCTAAGAACTTTTTTTGTAAATAAAATATCGAGCTGAAACTTTGGGAAATGTATTATAGTACAATAAAGTACGTTTAGGTACTGCATTTCGGTACGAACTTCACTGAAAATTATTTTATCTTTTTTCAGAACCTCGACATTTTTTGAACGTTCGAAGTTTTTTATACATAAAATATCGATCTCAAAGTTTGAGAAATGTGAGAGCCGAAAGAAAACTACATTAAAGTACAAAGCTTAATCATAAAAGATGTACAATGCCATCAGCCGGTAACGTACACAAAAATACGAAACCTGGCGGCCACTAGACGAGGCCTTTAAGGATTCGTATTTTCGTGTACAACGTTACCGGCTGATGCCGTTGGAATTGATTGTTGAAATATATTTTTTTACATCTTTTATTATTAAGCTTTGTACTATAACGTAGTTTTCTTTCGGCTCTTGCATTTCTCCAAGTTTGAGACCGATCTTTTTTGTATAAAAAAAGTTCGAACGTTCAAAAAATGTCGAGGTTCAGAAAAAAGATGAAATAATTTGCAGTAAAGTTCCTACCAAAATGCAGTACCTAAACGTACTTTATTATACTCTAATATATTTTCCAAAGTTTCAGCTCAATATTTTATTCACAAAAAAAGTTCTTAGGTTAAAAAAAAAGGCTGATCATGTCTACTCTTTAATTCATGTTGATATATGTTAATTAAACCTGGTTCTTTGTTAAACAATTTAATATGTTTAGATCTATCTTTTCCATAATTTTTTCTATCGATAATGTTATAATTTTTTCAGGTTCAATAGTATTCATATTTAATTTTTCCACCATATAATCAGCATCATTTTCTTCGTGTATCCAATTTTCACCCACACCCAGAATATGACAAATTTCATTGGATTGGTCAGGATCTACAATTACCCTGATATTTTTCGGCTCAGCCTTATTTAAATAGATTTTAATAGTATCGTTCGAATCTTTTGATATAATCGTGCTGTTATCAAAATCAATTTTTGATATAAATCTCTATAAATTATCTATGCCTAAGATACAGTCTTTGTTTAACTTTGGCATAACTATGAATAAAAACTGGCATTTTTTTTCGTCCATAGAAATGTTCGCGTATAATTGAGTTTTAATACCTTCAGGTCTTAAATCGGTACCACCTATAATGTACATGTCTACAACTGGAAATTTTTCGCATTTTTTAAATAAACAATATTTTTATGACAAAAAATGTCCGACATACATGTTGTTACCTTACTGCCCGTTTCGATCAAAGCTTAGGCAGATTTATTTTCTAAATTCAATTTCATAATTGGACATTTGTCTAAGATCTTATTACTACTTCGTTATCGTTCTCTAACAATTCCTTAAGTAAATCTGTATGATGTTCGACACTAGCGATTTCAATTTTTTAAATCATTTTCTTCAAGTTGCCTCGAGTTTGTCGCTTCATTTCGCCCAGGAACAACAGTATTTTCAAAATTCGAGACTTAGGGATTTCCAACATACTAGGATTAAGGAAGTTCTGGGATCCGCTTGTGGAGGGTTGAGGAAAGTTAGGTTGGAATAAGGCTGCTCCAACATTAGGCATATAATTCCCTTGATCAAGCGATAACGGGATTTGATTTGGGATGTTCCTAGTAGATTTATTTTTAACGAAGTTAATTAGATTTTGTCTTTCCTGATGAGTCATTTGGGGTTGTATTCCCATATTATTGGATCCATGGCCGTTTGATGTGGCTGTTTGAGTTGTGGTTGCGTTTTTGATAGAAATTTGGGTCTTTACCTTATTGTTGGTGCTCATTGCCGCGTGTTCGCCATCCCTGATTATAACCTCCCGGATTATTATCTTGACTTAGATATGAGCGTTGGCTACCATAATCATATAAACGCTTACGAGACTCTTGATTGTGCAGAAATTGAGAGTCTTTTAAAATTTCAAAATTAATTGGCTGATTTATGTCAAATATTTTAAGAAGGTCCACCAAATCCTCGAAATCCCTAATGTCTCTAACCAATATACCAGTTTTAATGTCTTCGGTGAAGTGTCTAGACAATTGGTTTACAATCTCAGAATTTTAAATGGGTGGAATTAGATCCCTCGCATACGTTAAAATTTGGATAGCATTAGCCGCCCGAGAAATTGTACTCCAAGGATTATACCTTTCAAATTCCAACTTCCTGCAGATTTGGTATTATACTCTTTCATTCCAAAATTTGCGGATGAATTTAGTTTTAAAAGAGTCGATGTTATCCCTGTCCGAAGAATTGAGATTCCACCTGCTCCAATTTGAGATTTCTTCAATCCTGCTGCGTTTTAAATACACTCGCAGAATTTTTTTCATAAAGCTCTTGTGCTTCACTGGACTTAAGTGCTAAAAAACATAGCTTGGTGATCGGACGATCATATTCGGAATTCGAAGTTTTAACTTTTACAGTACGAATTAAACCATCTTTACCGGGGTAACACTTAATGCAACGACCGAGAAGCCAATTAGCAGGAGGAAGATTATCCTGTCGCAATAGAACCATGTCTCCCACAATCAGGTCGGACTTTTCGTTGAACCATTTTTGTCTTTTTTGCTATAAATGAAGATTGTCAATATACGATCTACCCCAAAATGTATGTGAAACGCGTTGTAATAATTTCCAGCGTGACAGTCTATTTTCAGGCGTTAACTCCAGAGAAAGCTCTGGCACACTTGTAAGCGGAACTCCTATTAAAAAATGTCTAGGAGTCAAATAAGAAAAATCATCAACATCAGTTGAAAGGGGAGCTATTGGACGCGAATTAAGTGAAGCTTCGACTCATGTGAGTACAGTTGAACAATCCTCATAAGTAAATTTATGCAGTCCTACGATCCTACGCAAATGATGTTTAACGCTCTTCACTCCAGCCTCCCACAAACCCACAACATTAGGTGCAGAGGGCGGAACGAAATGCCACGTGGTTCCTTCTGTAGCCAGCTGATTATACAAGTAATGGTCTTGTTAAAGTGCCTGAAACCATTTCTTCAACTCATTATCTGCATCTTGAAAGTTTTTACCATGGTCGCTATACATATAATCAGGTCTTCCTCTTCGAGAAACAAAGCTATGGGAAGCTGACAGAAAGGCAGGCGAGGAACAATCTGTTATAAGTTCGACATGAACTGACCTAGTACAGCAGCAAATAAATACAGAAAGATACGCCTTTTGAGTTTTATGCCCACGAACAGAGTTCAAACGAATATCAAAAGGGCCTACATAATCAAACCCCGTGTGAGTAAAAGGTCCAATAGGAGTGATTCAGATCTTTAACTAGGGATCGAGTCCCTAGGATCCAAAAATTCTGCCTGAAAGTATGTAAGGCCAGTTGTGATCCTCCATACAAAGATCTCAGATGGGCATGGGAAACGATGAGTTCGCTGATCTTATGACAAAGTATGATAATAGGGTGTTTTTCGTCATAACTAATGGCCGAAAAACGAAGACGACCTCCAAAACACAACAATCCCTTTGAGTCCAAGAACGAATTCAATGGTTTCAAAGGCGACTTAGTGGTAAGAATACCCTTTTCCTAAAGTTCCCTCAATTCGATTGTGAGGAATCTTTCTGAACAGATTAAAGCCAGAATAATCGAGCTTGGTCGATTGCTGATGTTTGAAAAGCTAGAGATAAGTATTATGGTTCTGTCCCTTTTTTCTTAAAAATTTTAAACTTTAGGATTTTGACGAAACGAAGGCAATAGGCCGTTACATGAAGTAATTTTGGCCAGAAAGAGTGTTCATCTGTCAAATCAAACGCAGCTTCTTCTGAACTGGTAACTTGATGAGAACTATGTGGCTTTAGTTCCAAATCAACATCAGGATCTAAAAAAGGGCGTTTGTCTGGCCAACCAGTGGAAGGCCCTGCGAGCCAAGGTGGTCTATGCCACCATAAGGTATGATCGAGAAGTTCTCTCGAAGCGATGCCCCGAGATACACATTCCGCAGGATTGTCCATCGTGGGAACATGAAGCCATTTAGCGTCACGCAGTAATTCATGTATCAAGGCAATGCGATTCGAAACAAAAGTTTTCCAATTGGAAGGATGTTTCTTCGGTCAGTATGATAATACACTAGAGTCGGTATGACAATAAATAGGTGCATTTTCAAGGTTTATAGTTGAAGTAACAAAGTTACTAATTTTAGCTAGAAGAACAGCCCCACACAACTCTGATTTAGGAACGCTTATTGCAGAAATATGAGCTACTTTAGTTTTTGATAGTAATAAAGTGACCTGAGCATGATTAGACTTATCAAGAATGCGTAAATATATATTTGCTGCATAAGCTTTGGTAGACGCATCTGCAAACCCCATGCAATTCACAAATTGAATTCGATTTGAATTGATCTATCCATGGTGGAATTTTTAACTTTTCTAAGTTGACAAGATCATGATAATACTCAAGCCACTCATACAGAAGATCATCTGGCAACTTGTTATCCCAATCGAGCTTGTGCAGCTATAATTCTTGCATCATCAACTTTGCTACAACTATCACAGGAGCCAACCAACCGAGAGGATCATATAATTTAGCAGTAACCGAGAGAACCATTCTTTTAGTAGGAAATTCAATATGCTCAGATTTGACCTTGATTTGGAAGGCATCAGACAACAGATCCCAACATAATTTAAGAACTTTTAACTGCACGTGTTTAGCCAGTGGAAACTCCAAGGCACGTTCGTGCTGACCAGAAGGGCAGTCACTCAGTAATTCGCTATCATTAGCGGCCTATTTTCTTAGATGAAAACCTCCACTTTCCATCATCTGAACAACTTGTGATCGAATTTGCTCAGCTTCCACGATGACAGCAGTACCAGACAAAATATCGTCAATTTTAACAGTATTCTCAAGAACATCCTGTGCGAGTGGAAAGTTTGGGCCCTCATCTTGCGCTAATTGTTTAATTACCCTATTAGCATGATAAGGAGCACATGCCCTACCATAGGTGACCGTGGCTATTTGATAGGCTACAATTTTCTTATCAGGAGACTGCCACAAGATTCGTTGATAGTCTCGATCTCTGACTTCAACAAGAATTTATCGGAACATCTTCTCTACATCCGCTAAACATAAATATCGATGCTCTCACTACCGCATGATAATCGAAATTAGATCTGTTAAGATTTTTGGACAAATTTGTAGATGTGAATTTAACGATGTGTTGTTAGATGTAGGGCTAGAAGCATTAAACACGATACGCAAACGAGTTGTAATACTGGTCGCTCGAATAATGGGATGGTGAGGTAAATAAACCGTTTGTAGAAAATCTTTAAGATTTTCCGTTTGAATAACTTTCATATGACCTAAATGTTCATACTCGGATATAAAATCAAAATATTGCTCCAAGAGTTCAGTTTTTCTCGGTAAGCGACGTAATGTTCTTCTGAGCACGATTCTGGCTCTTTCAAAAGAATTACCGATGTTAATCGGAGGTCCATTTTCAAATGGTAGGCGGAGCCTGTAACGCACGGAATTTAAACGCTTATGGGTAGAAATAAATTAATGTTCACAGTTGAGTTCTTCTTCAGTTAAAGGTAATTAAATTGGGAGTTCCTCCAACACCCAAAAACGAGCTTAATCATCATGAAGTACCTCAAATGTCACATCATGATAAACTGAGAAAGAAGAAACTACAGGTGACAGTTGATTTGAAACTGGACCAGAAAGTATCCAGCCAAAAATGGTTGCTTGTGCGGTTAGGGTCCATAAAATCCCTTGTTTCAATCCTGGTAATAAACAGAATCCAAATTTGTCTGCACCTAAAATGAAATCGATATTCGAAGTGTTGAATGGGTCCGGATCAGCCAACAAACATTCTTTTCTTTTGGAAGAAATTGGAAATAAGCCAATTTTCTAGCTGATCCGATTTCTGAACCACCAACTCTATAAACTTATCATATTTCGGACGTAACTCTTTTAGCTACGGCTCTGGTAGACGTTCGGGCTGATTATGGTCGAGTCTATAAATTTAGAGTACTTTGAGGCCAGGGATCTGAGTTTCACTTCAGAAAGAGCAGTAACAATCAAATATAACATTACATATGTTACATATTGT
>NC_046659.1:12728889-12737548 GCF_010883055.1 Belonocnema kinseyi | reverse complement strand
TCACTTCAGAAAGAGCAGTAACAATCAAATATAACATTACATATGTTACATATTGTTACTGCTCTTTCTGAAGCGAAACTCAGATCCCTGGCCTCAAAGTACTCTAAATTTATAGACTCGACCATAATCAGCCCGAACGTCTACCAGAGCCGTAGCTAAAAGAGTATTTACCTGCAAGATTTGGAAAAGTATTTAAAAAATGTACAGATGGGATTTCATTGTTTATAGAGACATGATTCGCTTGTAATGCAGCAATCTCACTCTTACCTGAACTGGTAGAAGGTTGAACAATTTTATCTGTCTGATTTATAACAACTGTATACGCACTAGTCGATGCCATAGTTTTGACAGGACCCTCCGGACTAATTTCATTTCGCGATTCAAAATGTATTAGCGTATTGTGTTTTCGTTGACATTTACCACATTCTCGTTTGCTAAGATAGGAATATGGCTTGTGCCCTGGAATTAGACAATTATAACAACATTGGTTCTGTTGTGCAATTTCTTGACGCTTATCAATTGACTGTGCCCTAAATTGTGAACATCTAAATAAAGGATGATTTTCTTTCACAACAGGCACTTAGAATTGGCAGAGGCAGCATGTCTCCGCACCGATGATGCCTTGTATTCTTAGATTTATCAGAAGATACATTTTTCGAAGTCTGAATGGCTTCCAGTACACGAATGCGTTTTTCTAAATATGTAAAAAGTTCTTTATACATCGGATAGTCGGCACGAGAACCCACTAGCATCTTCCATTCCTTTAAAGAAGGAACGTTAAGTTTCTTAACAATTAAGATAATGAGTATCTCACTCCAGGAATCCGTGGTACGTTTTAAATTCTTGAGAGCAGCTAAAGACTCATCTGCTGTATCGCGTAATTTTCGGAGTCCTACAATCGAGTTAGGTGTCACGCTGGGAAAACTTATGAAAGATTGTAAATGAGAAGAAATCAACGCTCTTTGGTTATCAAATCTGATCTTTAGTGACTCCCAAGTAGTCAAAAAATTTGCATCAGTTATCGCAACGTAATTTAATAAATGTTCAGCTTCACCCTTTAATAAAGAATTTAAGTAATGCAGTCTAGTCACATTAGACAACGCTTCATATTTGATAATAAGAGCTTCAAATAAAACTTTATCATTTTCCGAATCTTGATAATTCGCACTAAGATAAGCATCTTCAATCAATAAGAATTTAGACTTGATGAAATACTCAAATTTCTCACGTTTCTTGGGCGTGGCGGCAGCTTTAATCTGTAGATGCAGATTCTTACATAAGTTCCAGTGTTGGTCAAGAAGATATAAACGAGACTTGGCCGTTACCAGATTCCTAAGATTATGTGATAACATCTGTAACTAGTTATCATAATTTAAAAAATTAATTTGAGTGTGTAAGAGATCAATCAGAAAAATGATAGAAAAATGATAATTATAATAAAGAAACTTATCTCTGTGAACTTCGACGAAGGCGAAGTATTTATTCAACAACGGAGAGAAGCGGGTAGTGGCACTGTAGTCCACCTTCATTTGTGTATTAATGTACACTTTTAATAATCCAGCTGTTCAGTCGAAGGTGAGGCAGCAGTTGTAAATACAGTGTGAGAAGCAGTTCGTAGTAAGAGAGAGAGAGAGAGAGAGAGAGAGAGAGCGCCTGATCCTTTGAGTGAGAGTAGAAGGGAGTAATTTTTGGCAGGATCCTAATCTGCGAACTCGCTCTCTATGAAGTGTTGTAATTAACAAACATTAAACACTTGTCAATGTTTCAGGTAGAACAGGACACACCTTTAGTCTTTTCGATAAACAGTCACAACATTTATAGCCAGGAAGCGCCATTTATTGCAAAATTATTGAGCCTCCATAATGACCACAACCACATAGAACTTTTCGAACTTTTCAAAATTTTTAATAAAAAAATTGCACTGTTTATTGTTCTTAAATCACACTCGATCCTGCTTGAAGGACCATGCTTATGTTCATAATAAACTCTGTAATTTTTAATTGAGAATTATTATGATTTCATTTACATCAGATCAGACTGAGTCAATAAATTCGAAACCTTTTTAGCAAACATCATAGTCTTTATTTAGTAGTAATTTCAAGTCAAACGCGCGGCTAAGGCCACTTTGACCGTCGAACTGCTTGTCTCGCTTTTATATTAAGAAAACAATATAATTACTTGGCGCGAATTGGACAATTATAACGTGGCCTTTCTAGTTAAACCGTCGCGTTCCTCGCGTTCTTACATACTGACAAATTCCGGAAACTCGAGTGAACAGGCATTTATTTTGATTTTCTAGCAAACCTCGGTTTTACAAACTTTGATTGCAAGCTGGAGAATCAGTGCTTCTAATTATTAGTTTATACATTGAAATAAATTGTATAGTTGTGATAAATGGTAATAAGCATTTTTGTGAGCACTTGGCTGTATTTTACTTTTTAATATTTTAATATTTATTTCTTGAATAAAAGAGAATAATATCTGGATTTCAATTTATAAGCAAAGTAAACTTATAAAGCTAAGGCAAGATCGCGATCACTCACCAGAGAAATAAGTGAACTTTAACTTTTACCGATATGAAAAAATACTAATCGATTATTTTCCATAACTCTACAAATTTCCAATGTTTCATCCAAATCGGCGAAAGACTTTTCCGTAGTGTTACTTTGAGTTAGGTGTCCTAGGTCAAATATAAGCTCGTTCGTTGCATTTTCAAACATTTTTTAGTGGACAGGGGATGCATGTATCTCGTAGAGGTTCTAGTGTTTCTTATTCATTAGTGGAATGTCCAAGGTAATCCTTAGCTTCCCTTTGCTTACGATGATTGTTGTTGCTATTTGCGTGAGATCATCTTAATTAATTGATCGTCCAGACAACGGGATATTTAGATGGATTTCTCTAAATAATCATTCTAGTTGCTTAAATGATATTTAGCTCAGGGTGAAGTCGCCCTTCCCTGGCAGCTAGTGATGCCGTCGAGCGATCTTTCCCGATATCGAGACGATCCCGAGTCGATCCCAGCCTCCGGTATCGGGTTTGGATCGTGTCGGTCTTAGCTCGACTCGACTTTGGATCGGGAAGTCGAGATATCCGCTCGGGATCGTGTCGGGTTTTCCATCCTCCTTCGGCAGATGTGCTCTTCTTACTTGAACCTAGCGGAGAGGGAAATTCTTCAATGACTTGACGTCCTTCCTTCCCCCCTGACTCCTCAAAAGCCTGGTTAAACCGGTTATGGCTACAATGAAAATCCTGAAATACATTTTCCCCGTAGATAGTGGAAAATTTGTATTTTGGCTTCGAATTAAATCATTTGAAACATGGAAGTGCGATTATGCCGATTATAGCAACTATTTTCAACGTTCATTCAATTTATAAATATTTTTAATGAATAAGAATAAATTTTTTAGTATGTGGCAATATTACACTGTTTATTTAAAAGGAACAAATATTAATCAGATATTGAAAAATGAACAACTTGCAGCTGAATCGTCGTAAATAGATTGCATTCTACTGATTCTTCAAAATTTCGGAGTGCAAATTTTTGGAAAAATAGTTGTACTAAAAACAAAAAATGTGTACAAACAGACGATATTGTTGGAAGACTTTCGAATTTTCAACCAAGAAAAATGAATTTTCTACCACAAGTAATACATTTTAAATCCAAAAGACTAGTTTTTAACAAAATAGTGAAATTTTCTATTAATTATATGAATTTTTATGAATTTAGAGATACCTTACTTCCTAGAGTTGCATCTACAAACCAAATATCTACCATAAATTCTAAATAAAAACCTCGATAGTTGAATTTTCAATAGAAAATGGAATAGTTAAATTGTTACTTAAAGAAGTCATTTTTAACCTGAAAAAGAGTTTTCAATAAAATATTTAAGCCCCTCAGCGAATCAACTGAAATTTTAACCATGTAGTACAACATTCAATTAAATACATTAATTTTATACATAAGAACTTAAGAAAAACTCATATTTCACCAAATACATGAATTTTTAGAGAAAGAGGTAAATTTTCAATCAAGAAGATAAGTTTCCTACCAGAAATGAAACAGTTACATTTTCAATTAAAAAATTAATTTTCTACTTCAAAAAGAACGAACTTCAAAAAAATGTTGGATTTGTAATTCAAGAAATTACTTTTCAAATAAAATGATGAACCAAGAACTGCAATAATTACATTTTTACATATAAAATAAATTTTCAACCAAGAAGAACGTTTTTTTTTAAATTAATAGTTGAATTTGTCAAAAATAAAATGAACTTACAAGAATTTACCTTAACTTTAAAACACGGAGTTGAATTTTCAACCAAGACACCTCATTTTACAAAAAAAAATTTCAGAAACGATATGAATTATCAAAAACAAAGTTAAATTCGTAACGAATGTTTATTCGTAACGATTGGCTCGATCTCTGCTATTCCACAGTCATATAAAGCAAGACTCTCTCGTGAAACCCGTTTGTTGGCCTAATATCATTGTTATGATTTTGAGATCACTACATATTTGCCATTTGTGATTCGTGTAATTAACTTTTTCTGCGTTTTGACGAATCAATGAAAAGTCGCCATTCTTCGTCTCTGTACACATTTTTCTTCAAGTGGTTTATTAGTCCGTTAACGTCAGTGCAGTACACTAAAGACGTCTCTTCGTCTTTAACGAAAAACTTTCTGAATTCTTTGTCTCTGTCGCGATAGAATGAAACTTTTGTCTTTGGCTCTAGAAGATTTCTTCTTCTTAGAAAGGAAGCGGCAAATTCAGCGCCGTCTTTCGGTAATCCAAGATCTCTAATAAAATCATTCAGTTCTAGTTGTGGCACTAATATTGGAACCTTCAATTTCATTTTATGCTCGCCATATTCGTCATCTTTTTCGTCATTTTCATCGGAATCATCAGAACTATTTTCTGTTCGATCACTGGTTTCACTACCGTCTCCATGACGTTGACTTTCAAATTCCATTCTATCATCTCCTAAAGCGCTTAAATCAGTCTGGTGTGCATTTTTATTGATTTCAATTGCTCTTGTGACTGTGCACACATTGATGTACGAAATGTTATTTTTATTTTTGGCGTTGAACCCTTTGACGGAATTCATACAAAAGTAGCAGTCCTTCGCAATAACGGGTTTTTTTCATGTGGTTGGTGTAGAGTACTTGCGGTACTTTTCGTTGTTTGAATTTTTTAGACGATACAACATAAGTCTGCAGGAATTACAAATGACGTGAAGAACCCATTTTGTTTCTTGGTGCAGCAATTTACGGTCAAAACACTTTTCGTAAAGACTTTTCTCTTCCTCGTCGATTGATTTTCGCAAACTGCTCACTTCATATTTACTGCAAATGTAACAGAATGAATCTGAGCTATTCTTGCAGGCATGCGATTGAGAAATGCTCGCGGTTTTTTTCCTTTTAGCATGAAGGTCAGGTTTTGTTAGGTTAGGATAGGTTAAACCTCTACGTAGGTTAAGCCGAAGCTGAATGAAACGGTACCGCAAACACAACGAGACAACACAATCAGTTTAATTGTGTTTCGTGAGATTAGGTTAGGTTAGGCTAGGTTAGATTTATTTCTAGGTTGGGTTCGAGTTGACCCATTCGATGTAGCACACATTTGCTACTGGGAAAATATGCTTCCAGAGCTTTACGTGTAGTTCAATAAATTTCTATTAATTCAGGTTAGGTGAGGTCAGGTTCTGTTGGGTAAAGTTATGGTAAATAAGTTGATATCAGGGAAGGGTTAATCCTTCACAGTTGTCGACATGTTTTTGAAGTCAAAATTTGCATCACTGGCATTATTTTGAAATTTATTTGCCTCAGTGCATGATTTTTCGTCATTTTTTGAGGTTATGGCTCAATAATGACGTGATGGGTGATTTTCGATTCCAATGAAGAAACAAACTTTTGCATTCAATTATGACTCTTTAACGTGAATACTTGAATGTTCAGTTAAAAAAAAACACATTTCTACCTCAAATAAACGGGTTTTCGACCAAATAGTCACAGGTTTTATCAATATTATTATTATTTATAAGAATTATTTTTGAGAGAATATTTCACTAATTATTGTTCTCTTGCCTTTGTTTTTTACAAAAAATTAAATTTTTATAAACAAATGATACTTTATTTCCCAGAAAAAAATGATTTCTAATTAGGAAAAAAAACTAAAAACCCGAGTTTTCAGCAATATAGTTCAACTTCCAACCCATCTTATGTCAAGTAAACTCTAGAATTTTCGATTAGAAACATGAATTGCCAACCGACTATTTGTATTTTTAAATGCACTTTACAGTTTACTTTGCATTACTTCAAATGAAAAGAACTTTCATCTTCAGGAGGCAGAAGTTCCAATTTCAAACTGCAATGAACATGAACAATGTTTTCGGACCAATAAAAAAAAGAATAAAAATGACCTGGACTTTTTGCTTACTGTTTAATTTTTAATTAACGAAATGCGAAAAAAATGTCCTGTAAGTTTAAATTTCTTGAAAATGGTGCAAAATAATACGACTTGCTTGACGTCTTGACCTGGTGACTATCTGACTAGTTTCTTTCAAAATTTATTTGTTTATTTAATTTGTTCTTAAAATTAACAAATGTTAATGCATAACTTAATTTTTTGAATATATTTTAAGCAAGATTATATGAAAATACGATTTAATTTTGTTTGAAAACGCCGAAAATGTGCATTTGTTTGTTTAATTTGTTCTTAAAATTAACAAATGTTAATGCATAACTAAATTTGTTGAATAAAATTTCAGGACGATCAGATGAAAACACGATTTATTTTTGTTTGAAAACGCCGAGAATATGCATTTGTTTATTTAATTTGTTCTTCAAATTAACAAATGTTAATGCATAACTAATTTGAGAATATGATTTGAGCAGGGTCGGTTGGAGAAAACGATTTAATTTTGCTTGAAAACGCTGATAATGTGCATTTCTTTTTGTTTTTTATTTTTTTATTAAAACAAAAAATATTTATTCATAGCAAAATGTTTCCATTGAATGTCATTCGAAATATAATTTCAGCAACGTCCGAAAAAAACGATTTATTTTTGCTTGAAAAAGTATAAAATGTGCATTTGTTTATATAATTTGTCTTATCAAATGAATAAATATCAATGGATAGTATCATTTTTACTGAAAATATAGTCGGCGATATCATTACAATAAGAGTAGAAGAAAAAAAGATTGTTTGCTGTCTATCAAGTTCTGTGATGTACATTTGTTCATAGAATTTATTTATAGAAGTAATTATTAACATTTAATTCTCAATTTTGATGGCCACGTATCATGAAAACAATAAAACAAGCAATTGTATACCAGGAATATACTTTAACAACAAATATGCCTAATAATACTAAAATCCTTAGCTTTTTTGAAACGGTGCAGAGACAACAAAATAGTCCCAAAATTCTTACATCTGAAAAATAATTTGGGAACATCTAAATCCAAATCGATTCTGTATAATACAACTTTGCTACTCGTTAAAGAAAGAATACAGCATACCAAATTTCTTTTGCACACTACCTCTAAAAAACTATTAAAACTTCACCTTTTCCTATCAAATACCCTCAGATTTGACATTTGGTCCACACTGGACCGCATATCGTTTGACCAATCCCAACGGATTAAAGAGCTTTCCACCCAAAAAACAAGAAACAAAATTTGACAAATTACTTCCAGTAAAGCAAACTAAACTAACAAATACAGTAAAAAACATCTCTGACCACCCTCTCAACAATGAAATGACTTCAGCCTTATCTAAAGGACATAATTTTGCTGTAGCTTCGACGAAAATCCCAAAAGAAGAAATAATCAGCAATTTAGAATCCATAATATATACCCTTTCACTTTAAAAAGCAAATGACATACGACGCAGGACGGCCAACATCTTACGCCTAGCTCAAGTTCCATCCTCAAACTTAACAAAATAGGAAAAAACCGCAATTAAAGAACTCAATCAAAATAAAGATATTATAATATTACCCGCAGACAAAGGCAACATAACAGTAATAATGAATAAAGAAGACTATAACAACAAAATCATGGACCTTCTAACTGACGGCACATACAAAAAACTTAAAAAGGACGCCACAAAAACAATAGTCAGTAAAACAAAGACTCTTCTCAAAGACTCTAAACTTGACAGCCAAACAATATCTAACTTAATACCTACTAATCCCATTTCTCTAAAACTTTACGGGCTCCCAAAAATCCACAAAGAAACATTCCACTCAGACCGATCGTCAACGCAATAAACTCACCAACTTACAACCTAGCACGTTTCCTCGCTGCAAACTAAATCCTTTTACAGGAAACCCCATCACTCACGTCCAAAACTCATTTGACTTTATTAAAAAGATACAACAGATTCACATTCAATTCCAAGACATCATAGTGAGTTTCGACATAGTATCTCTTTTTACGAAAGTACCAATCTCGGATACAATTAATATTATGAAATCTTTCACAAACTTCTCTTCCAAGCTTCTACCTTTCATAGAACAACGTCTCAATAATACTTACTTCTCGTTCAAAAACCAATTCTACGAACAAACTTCAGGGGCAGCAATGGGATCCCCAATCTCACCTGTAATAGCCAATGTCTTTATGGAACATCTAGAAACTAAAATCTTTAACCAAGCCAA
>NC_046659.1:12713512-12728789 GCF_010883055.1 Belonocnema kinseyi | reverse complement strand
TGGAAATAGAACAAAACGGAAAATTGCCTTTCTTGGACGTATTAGTTTACAAAAAATCTGATAACACATTAGGACATGAAGTTTACAGAAAACCCACACATAAAAAGAGATACTTACATGCATCCTCCCACGATCACCTATCTCAAAAACAATTGGTCATCAACTCCCTTGTATACAGAGCTGTCTCCATAACAGACAAAGATAACTTACAAAAGGAATTACAAAACGTTAAACAAATCCTAATACAGAACGATTACACAAACAAACAAATTGATAAAGCAATAAGAAAACACACTCAAAAAAGCAAGTCAACACAACCTACGAAAGAAAGAGAGAGAAAAATGACCACCACTCTACGCTACATCCAAGGTGTCACAGAACAAATAGGAAGAATTCTCAACAAACACAACATCCAAACCATATTTAAACCACCTGCGAAAATAGGACACCCTTCAGTGATCCAGGAGTATATAAAATCCCTTGTTTTTGTGGCAAAGTCTATATTGGAGAAACCGGGAGAGCGCTGATCCAACGTATGAAGGAACATGAAAGTAAAGTCAGGCTAGAACATTTCACGCAATCAGCACTAGCTGAACATCATATCGAAACAGGTAATAACGTATTATTTGATGAAACAACAGTCATTGCAAAAACACACAACAAATTTCCAAGAAAACATAGAGAAGCAATCGAAATCTTAAAACACCCTAATAACATCAATAGGGATAATGAATATAATACCAATCCGGTTTGGCTTTCCGTTCTCCCGGATCTTTTAAAAAAGACTTGATTGGCCAATCAAGTGCGACTAGTCCCAACGGTGGGGCGCTCTGGCCAATCACAGGCATCGTAGAAAGTATACCTAAGAACATCATGACCTGATACCTCAGTTTCAGATCAGCCCTGAAGATGTGAACTGCAATGTTCACGAAACGTCGGCAAACAATTCGTAGTTTTTCACACGAGTCAAACCCGAAATATCTTTTTTTATCAAAATGAATCATCGTAAAAGCATAAAATCTATTATCAACTTTTTTTTCTTATACCGCTTTGAATTGAATCAAAGTGATCTGAAGTATAAAAACAATTGTTTTTATGGGAATAAAACATGAAATGCAAAAATTCCACACTTTTCGCTGTTTGCATTAAAATAAAAATTAAACAAACAAAAAAATAACAAATCCACTCTCAACTTCTTCTAGAAAATTTAGTCCTGAAGTTTCCAAAACAAACTAATCCAAAATCGGTGCATTATAGCGTTCTATACATAATTTTGTACCTCGTTTTTCATTTCACTATACTGTGAACGCTAGTCGCTACGTCACAGACACACATCTGGCGAAGGAGGATTGAAATCCCGACACGATCCCGAGCCGATATATCGACTTTCTGAGCCAAAGCCGAGCGGAGAGAAGACCGAGAACGGGTATCGGAATCCCGATCCCGACTCAAGACAAAATCGACGCGATCCCGACCCGATCACGAGACAGGATCGTATCGAACGGCACCATTACTGGCAGCTTGGATAGAATTAAGTAGTTAGATCCCAAACTGAACATAGTTGGCCATGTTGAACTCAATGGAATATGATACTTGCATGCAAATGTCTGAGAGTTATATCTAGTTTCGGCATTACTCATATCGTTAATTTTATTCGCTTATCTCTCTATATTTTCTTGTATACTCGAGAATCGCCTTTAAGGTCCTTCATTTTGCTCGTGGAGATTTCTAATGCTGCTGCTACAACGTGGTATTTTTTTCCAAAGATGTGGGTTAAATTCTTCTGATTTTTATTCAAATTTTTTCATTCTTTATCTATCTGTTGACTTTGCTCATAAGTTAATAAGCCAGTTAGTGGTTGTCAAATTTCTCCAATCATACATCAAAGAGTTGAATGTGAATCATTCATTCGTAGCAGGTCTTCTACCGTAGTTAAATTGTTAATTCCAATAGGTTATTCTATTTTGTGAATTGCACATGCCCATTAAAAATGCATCATAACTTCCTCAAAAATCATTAGCATTAGAATAAGAAGATAAGTTTTGAAGTTTTACCATATTTAGTATTGATTCGGTCGAAGTTCATTGACCGAACGTATGCTTTAAGGACAGAGTTATGATTTTCCGTAAAGCCGACAACGGTATACATTCCATGTGCACGCTTATCGAGCTTCCGAAATCTTATGTCCATGCAGACGATACCTTTTTTATCGATTCTTGTGTAGGTTCCCAGGTAGTCTTCTAATGCAAAAGAAGATTGGATAAGGGCTACTCTTCCGTATAGTAATTCTCACATTGTAAAATTTTTTTATTTATGCACGGGGGTGTTGTATGCGGACAATGAAGAGGAGAGTGACCGGTCCCAATCATCGTATTCATCCGCTTAGTGTTTTAGATAGTCAGTCGAAACAAGATGACTACCCTCCAGTGACATATTTGTTTGGGGACGGTACCTGGATATTGTGAGTTGTTTTATGCCTAAAATCTTTTCAAGATGTAACAACTTACTTGCGAAACTACCTGCGCGATTGGTGAGGATTAACCTCAGGCCTATAGATTAAGAAATGAGGTGTGTTGCAATAGCATGGGCAGCAGTTATTTTCTTTACGTTAGAAAAATTGTCTTGCATGACGTGTGTATGGCGATTTCAATTGTGTGTGATTGGAAGCTTTCAAACCGTATCACGAGAGACTCGTTCAGGAACCCCTAGAGGTGTATCAATAATGACCATAGGCTTGCAAATTTCTGCTCGAAAAAGCGTATGTTCAGGGAAACTTTTACAGACCCGAATATATGCATTAATATCGTTGCTCATTCCCGACCAAGAGAGTGGTTCTCTAATGGGTTATTTTAGTCGATGGATTAGAATCAGTATTCTCCGAAGGATTCTTCTTGGAAAGAAATGTAGGTAGGTAGTATTTCTTTTGATGTATGCAGCTGTATAGGTTAAATTTTTAATCCTCCAGTTATAGGGGTTGATTTAGCTGCTGGAGTAGCAAAAACTGTCGGAGTGGAATACAGTGACCTACTAGATAGTTGTTTATGAATAATAGGCGAGAGGTTAATTTGTCGGGGGCGTCTTTTAAGTGAACTGTGCTCCATTTTTTTACCAGGGAAGGTTTTCGTTTTGTCGATGACTGCGATTGTGGAGGTTTATTGAATTTTTCTTCTATACCTTCGGATCGTGGGTTTTCTAAATAAGTTTCTTGATTTTTCTTTTATGATAACCTTTCACGAAAAGATTGTAAGAATTTGCTGACCTGAGCTGGAAACTCGTCGACACACAACTCTCTATAAGGATCGACATCTTCTAACGCCTGAGGAAGTTACTCGTCATCTTCGCTTTCTAAAACTGCAGTAATGGTTCGGTTAGGTTGGCATACAAGTTCCCGAGAGTAAAATCACTCTTCATCTCAATACCAGGTATCCGTCTTCCGTGATTTTTACTCGTAATTTAATAGGTGGTGTCTAGGGGAAAACTGAGACGTGTATGAGAAATTCTGAGGCCATAATTGGATGCAGCGGCTCAAAATCCCTATTATTTAAATATGTGGAAAACTGTAATATCAAGACTATCAGCATTTAGACAAAGTTTAACTAGTTTGGTATGTTGGTATTTAGGCAACTTTATTGAATATTTATATATCATTGAACATATAAATATTTTAAAATGCTTATAATAATTCTTTCATAAATAATTTCAGTGAAATTGTTTCCAAGATGCACTAAGTGGAAGTAACTAACATATAATCTCAATAATCTATAAACAAACTGAATTAATATGTTCATATAAAAATGTATTTTTAAAAAATTACTTATAATTTATAGTATAATAATAAGTTGATTAAAACTTAAGGAAAAGAAATAAACAAGAGAAATATCATTATTCATAATTTATTTAACAATTTCTTTCCAGACAATGTTTATAATATCTTCATCTTCTGAATTAGTTTCAATAAATATATTATTAGGATTTTTAGATCTGGATAAAGTTGCGTATAATTGTCTATGGGAAAACAAAGATCTGTTAAAATATATACCTAATGTTTCAAAACTTTGTCCTTGTGATTTATGTACAGTAATTGCAAAAGATAAAACTATAGGAAATTGTGTTCTGAATAAAATAAAAAGTAAATTGGAAAATCCACCAGTATTTAACGCAAGTCTGGGAAGCAATGCGGTAGTTTCTTTTTTAGACCATGCAATTATCAATACTTTTATATTAAATTCATGCAACTTAAAAATGTGTACTCTTGTTCGATTAGATAGTCCATCGTTTTTACTTAAGTTCCTCATAAGCATTACAATTGCTCTACGTCTTAAAGTTAATTTATGAACCTGGAAAGCCTGGTAAGCCTGGAAATTTAAGAGAATTTAAATATTCCACTTGAAAATTTAATTGAAAGTCCTCATCAGTTTGATTCATTCCTTTATTTCTTGCATAATCTATACTATAATATGTCTCTTCTTTTGATTCAAAATTCTATTATATAATTTATAAATGTCTTCATTATAACATGCGTTTATTGCACGATTTGATCAATAGTTCTATTCATTTATAAGAGAACCATAAATTTGTGTGCATACATTTATGTGCATACTTTTTTTAATCCTCATAAATGACCTAAAGCAATCTATTCAGAATAGTAACTTCCTTTGTTACGCGGATGACCTTAAATTATATCTTAAAATTTCTTCTTCTATTTGTGCAGCTAAACTTAAAGAAAATCTTGAAAGAATTCATTTGTGGTCTTTGGAAAACAACATGCCATTAAATATTAAAAAATGCCAAATTATCTCATTCACAAGAAAGAGGAAACTAATTAGATTCTTTTATAACATCGAGGGACAACTGCTGGACAGAGTTCTCTTTGTGCGTAATCTGGGTGTCATCCTTGACTTTGCCTTGACTTACCTGGATCATATATCTATGATTGTGAATAAAGCACTTAAATCTTTAGGTTTCATTGTCAGAAACTCTAAGTCTTTTCATAATCTTCTAGTTCTTAAAACACTCTACTTCTCGTTAGTCAGACCTCATCTTGAAACGGCCTCTATTATCTGGTCAACCTTCTATGCGATCCATATAATGAGAATTGAACGATTACAGAACAGATTTCTCAGATTTGCAGCTTGGCAGCTTGGTATACATAGAAATAGATTTGACCATGACTACACTGAACTTCGAACAACTTTAAATATACCTCCAATGCAATCCCGACTCTTTGCAGCAGACCTGCGTTTTCTCTGTAATGCAATTAATGGTCATGTCGATTCTCCGCAAATTCTAGCCCTGATCTCCTTCTCTGCTCCTACCCTCTCTTTCAGAGGTTCGACCTCTACTTTTAGAGTTCCTTTTTATAGAACAAATCATGACGGAAATTAGTACTCTTATACGCATTTGTAAGGAAGCTCACCACTTTCAAGACTTAGATTTCTTCGACTCATGTTCATCTAGGTTTAAGAACAGACTCTCAGCGTTACTCAGAGACTAAAGCAATTGTTGATTGCCATACGTTGACTGGCTCTAGCGCTATTTTGGTCATTAATACAATTTTTATATTTAGTTCATTTTTAATTTTATATTTAGTTTCTTTTTCATATGTAAAAAAAGGCGTTGCCCTTGAATGTTTAAATAAATAAATCTTAGATTCAGAAGCATAGACAGCAACAGCAAGTACCAGTCAAGCATCTATCCAATTACGAACTACAAGGAACGCTACTTAACTATAGTGATCCGACGAGAACTCGTATTTTCAGCGCAGTAAGGCCTAGTTTGGCTTGAAAAAATAAAAGTTACAATTTCTTCCGCCCCCCCCCCCCACCTTTTGTTCGGGTTCCCAAAAAAGTTATAAGATAAACAAATTTTTATAATGTCTGTCCAAAACATGAAAATCTATAATAAAGTATAGGCCATGCTTCCATGATCTAATGAAAACTCTGCCAGAAATACTAATCCATCATTAATTATTAATTTCAATCCTGAGCCCCTTTCATGGTGCCCCAATAGCTACCCCATGCAAGTGTGCTAAGGATTTTTCGGTATATTGCTCTCAATTATTACTTTTTTCTAACTTTTTATTCATAGATCCTTATGAACAAAAATGAATTATAAGATTTATATGATTCTGAATTAATTTTCAATTGTATCAACAATTTTTGTTTTATTTAAAGAATTTTATTTTCATATAATATCGTGAATAATGGGTATTTTATTAATACTATGATTTATTTAATGAACTTGAGAAATACATTTCAATTCAAATAGTTTGCTTATTGTTTAAACAATTTATTTTTGCTTGAATCCAACTTTTCAAAAAAAGAAAATCGAACTTTTTTCCTAGTTTTTAACAAGTTTCAAATTTTTAGCCTAAATATTACTTTTCTCAACATACGTAAGATTATCTCAGGAATTCTTATCTGTTTAAATAATTTATTATCTTGTGATATCGCGAATTAATGCTATTTTTAGAATACCCTGGCCTAATTTAAAAATTTTAAGAGTGATTTATTTTATTTTAGTTAATATTCAGTGTTTAAAAAATTTAGAATCGTTTACATGTAACGCTTGACACGAAAAAGGTAGAAAAAAGTTTGTTTTTTTCTGTTTCTTTAATAAGTTACATTAATTTCTTCTAATTCTTAGATTTCTTAATATACTGCTGATTGTTGAAACAATTATTATTTTTTTAAAACAATTATTATCTTATAATATCGCAAATTGGTGTTTTTTTCTGAATACTCTGGCCTAATGAAGAAATGTAAACACCTGTTTCTGAAAATATTAAAACTAACGAATACGTTTAGAAATATGTATTTACATTTCCTAATCTAGCGATAGTATTCAGAAAATGCTACACATTGGCGATATTATAAAATAATAAATTTTTGTAAACAAATAAAAATTGTTTTAACAAATAGCAGTATGTTAGGAAATCTAAAAATGAGGAGAAAGTAAAGAAACTTATTGAAAAAACAACAAAAAAAACGTTTCGCTGCCTTTTTCCTTTCAAAAGTTGCATCTAAACAATTTTAATTGTTTAAACAATAAATAGCAACTAAAATAAAATAATCTAATGATCAGATTCATAAATTAGTCCAAGCTTAAACAAATAAGGAATCTTTAAACAATATTAATTATCTTGGAAAAATTGATTCTGAGGCTAAAATTTAGATGGTTGTACAATTATTTTTAATTGCCAAACTTGTCATCCAATAATGTTCAAAATTTCCATTCTTATAAATGTTAAAAAATTTGGTTCCATGAAAAATGCAGGATGATAAATAATGATTCCTCTCCCCACAAAATTGAAGGGACCACTTCCTCATTCTGCAAGATCCACTGGCAAAATTGAATTCTGGACGCATTGTCTCCAGGTTTAAGATGCTGAACCTTTGTCAGATGAAATGGATACAGATTATCTGCTTTAAGTGTCCTGTGAACGGTGCTTTTTGAGACATTTAAATCTCGACCGATTATTCTGCAACTAGATGCCCTGTCAATTGCAATTTCTTGCAGAATTCTGTCGTCGCGATTTCCGTTTCGCCTATAGGGATGTGCACCAATTCCGTCCCGTATCTGCTTAGCTAACTGTCCTTTTCGAAGTAATCGATCATTCAATCTTAAAATCGTGCGATGGCACGGTTGATTCTGGCGATCAGGAAACCGACGAGCATATTTCGCGGCTCCAATGTGAGGGTTACCATTAAATAATCCATACAAAAAGAACATATCGTAATATTCTTACACTGTAAAAGGCATCATGTGCCCGTAAGTATAAAAATCAAGTACGAAAAATTCAAAGCAAACCACTTAAACTATCACAGAATGTAATAAAATGGGAGAAAAACCTAAAAAATAAAATAAAATGTAAATGTGATAAGTAAGTAACAGAACACTAAAACTATGCAATAATTGATAAAAACGAAAAAGAATATTAAATATTTTGCACTAAAAAAACTGTGGACGTGTTTGTGAGGAAGGTTTAGATGCATTGGAGAAAAGCATAGAAAATAATCGAAACAATGGAAGGTATACAAAAGACCGAGAAAAATACATAGTTTATGTTTACATTACTTTGATTTTTACGCAGGCATCACTCAAGTCGTAGGTGACGACAATACCTGAACCAAGAATGTGGCGAAATAAAGAAAACGAGATTGAATTATAACATTTAGACCGCAATGTCTTATTAGCATCGTTACTGTTTTGTACATAAATTAAGCATTAATTTTAAAAAGACCAGTAAAAGGCCAATTTATATTACTATAACTAATTTAATACGATCTCTGAACTCTTGCGATAATTTTGTAGGTACAAAATTAGAAGCATGGTCTAGTTTGTAATTCTTTTTCTACTCCTGTTATCCTTACACAGAGGCTAGGAGCGTTGAAGGTGACAACTGTCGAATATATAAAAGAGGGAGGTTGAAATTTTAGATTCATATAGACTTGACGTTCTGCTTATTTAGGCAACTAATAAGTTGTTTAAAAAAACATAGGATTCAACAGAATCGATACTGCAAAAATTCGTAGAATTCCTAAGTACGCGACGGGAAAAAAGGGTTTAATACCCCTATAAATGAATTGAGATGGACATCAAAGTAACGGTAGTTCTTTCAATATGTTTAAATTTCATCCCGGAGGTACTTGAAATGATAAAAAATTCTTTGGGCTAAAAAATTTGATAGCTTCGGAACTTTTTCGTCCTTTCTTAGAAGGATCTAAACTAATATTTCTAACACTTTCTTAACTAAATTTATTAGATCTTACTAAGAAAGTACTTTAGGATGTTAGGATATCATCTCCTGGGTCATTAAGTTGTTGAAAAAATTAGTGGGGCCATGAACTTTTATCACTTCGGACATTTGTCGATCTCTCTTTGTAGATGATGAATAAATATTTATAACAACGCTTAAGTGAAATTTCTATCACTTATACTGAAGGGGTTGTTTCTACAGGAATTTCAGACATCAACCCTTGGTTCATTAAATTGTAAAAAAAAACCGTAGGATAAAAAACTTTCAGTATTTCAAAAATTGCTCCCCCCTTCTTAACATGAGATGAAGAAATATTTATACACCCCTTAAACTAAATTTTCATTGATGTTACTGCAAGGAAGGTTCAATAAAACTGACAAAATGTTTTTCAAAAAATTAGAGAAAAATCAGTGGGGTAATAAACTGTTATTACTTAGAAAAATTTTCCTTCTTTCTTAGTAGGAGACGAACAAAAATTTGTGAAACTCCTAAAAATAGATTACGATCGATATAATACTCAGGGTGCTTTCTTCAGATTGTCAGCAAATCATCCCCTATGTCATTAAATTAAAAAAAAATCACTAAACGTAAAAAGTTGTATTGCTTCGAAAATTGTTCTGTCTTTCTTAGTAGAGGATGAGCAAATATTACCAACGTCCTTTATATAAATTTTCGATTTATTTCACTTCCAGAGTGGTTCCTAGAGGATGTTAGGATATCCTTTCGTATGGTACTAAGATTATAAAAAAAACAGTGGGCCATAAACTTGTATCGCTTCGGAAATTTCTCGTTCTCTCATAGTAAATGATAAAGAAATATTTACAAAGCACTTCAAATTAAATATTTATCGATATTACTGCGAGGCTGCTTTCCTAAGCATGTTAAGAAATCATTCTCTGGTTCATTGAATTAATAAAAAATTTACTTGGCCAAAAACATTGATTAATTTGCAAATTCTCTACTCTTTCTTTGTAGGGGATGAACAAATGTTTCTAACATCCATTGAGGTTAAATTTTGATCAATCTATCTAAATATGATCCGTGAGACTTGACATATTCTTGACTTCGGAAATTTGACGTTATTTTGCAGCAGGGGATGTAAAAAATTTTATAACACTTCTTACCTTGCATTTTTATCACTTTTGCTGCAAGAGTGGTTTCTTGAAGATGTTAGGATATTAATTCTGGGTCTTTAAAGTTTCGACAAAATTCGTAGGACAAAAAACTATAATTTGTTCATAAATTTCTCCATCTTTCTTATTAGGAGATATAAAAATATTCTTAAGACCCGTTAAATTGAATTTTGATCGATCTCACTTCAAGGGTAGGTTCTAGAAGATGTTCGGATATCACTCATCATATCATAAGTGCAAATAGGTTGCATAGAGTCCTAATCTAAAAACCCGCGAGGGTCCAGAGGCGGAGTCCGGTTATGTGCATGGGGTAAGAAGTCGATACTAAAATACTCTAGGAATCGTAAATGAATACCCTAAATACCCTGAGTAAAAATTTTACGGTCATTCCTTAAAAATGCTATTTTAGGTATCGTTCGCAGTACTTGAAATGGCACTTATGATGGAGTTGTGATAAAAATAATTTTTTTTTCTAACCGAGGTTATTATGTATCCTTGTTCATCATGTACAAATTTTTATTTCAAGATCCTCGTGTTAATTATTTTGGAATTTATTATTTCTGAATAAAATAATGGTAATAATACGTCCTCCCAATAACAAATTGCCAAGTCTTACATTGGCGCAGCAGTTGTACGATTTCTAAATGAGCAGTGTGGCGCACAGTGGATTGATTACAAAACAATAAATCAAAGGCATATTCCGTGGCCAACAATGTAATATTTGCATTTTCATACGTGACAAATGAAAAGGGAAATTTGCAAAAAGTAATGTAATAAATTCTACATTCGATTTAATTATTTTATGTACACTGTGACAGCTTGGAAAATTTTATAGATAATGTGACTTTCTTTTCGTTCTTTGATTAATAAAGAAACTAATTCATTGCCATATAATTACATTCCTAAGAAAGTTCTAATGTCATTTTCATATCACCTGATCTCACACAACTGGGCATCTTTTTCCGGGGACACATGAAAGATGTCTTTTATAAAATTTCACTTCCTAGAGATGAAAACGAAGTGGAAATGGAGGTAATTGTACGTTTATATGGGGCAGTAGCGATGTTAGTAAAGAAATAGTACAGAGGTGTACGCAAAGTATTTAAAACGAGCCCTAACTTCCTTGAATGCTGGCGGACTTCAATTCGAGTAATCGATAAAAAGAATGCGTTTTACAGCAAAAGATCAGGAAAACATAGTGTAAACTAGCTAAAATTCGATCTCTGATATTTCCACTAAGTTTGCATTTACAATTTTATGGTACTTATTTGACCACAACTTCTGCTTTGTTCAATACAAATGTCTGAATATTATAAGTAAATCAATTTCTCTCGAATCAAGGAATCTTTTCCATCTTCAAATTAATATTCAATTATGTTAAGGAGAAAAGTTTAGCTATAAAAAACTGATTTTACAAATATTATAAATGGCCATAACTTCCTTTCTTTTTAAAGGCTGTTTATGCGGCGCTCCTGATTGGTCCAGCTTAAAGATTTTATAACTAACAAACTAGAAATACAACTGATGTTTGGAAAAGGAATTTTCGATATTTGGTTTGTTTATACAGCCATATAAGTCGCGACATAGTTCTCTAGAACTTTTACTTTACTTCTCTAATTTATTTTTTTCCTCCAGATAACTGCTGAGCTGTACCATTTTAACCATATTATACCAATTATTGTACTTGGATTCCTTATTCATTTTCTGTCACTTCCCCGCACTTCTTGAATTTCCTGTACTGCCTCTCCTCTCTATTCCGAACCTCAATTGGGTATGTCTGTGCATAATTGAACTTTTTGTACTTCGTTTAATTCAAATATTTGTTCACTTATTCTGCATTTTTTTGTCGAAATAAATCTATCTAAACGTCGTATTATCAATTCATTCTGCTTCAATTCATGTTTTCAATATATTTTGCCTCAATATTTATCGTCCTAAAATAGTACTTTCTAATATTTCTCTTTCAATTTTTTCCTTTTATTTCTTTAAATTTCTTCTCTTTCTAATTGACTTATTCTAATAATTCTCTATCTCTTAATGTCCTTTTGATTTCTTGTCTGTTGTCTTCTATTTCTTTATCTGAGTGCGTTTAACCCATCAAATCTATTACTCAATTCAAATGATATTCTGCAATTATCAATCGTAGTTTCTATATTGGGAGATAGTATGCCGATGGCTTGTATGCGTGATGTTCGGTTGTGTTGGTGTATATTTTGCGCGGTTGCCGTTGACCTTCTATCCGCGTTTGTATTGGGAAAACCTACAGTTTGTCTTTGCTTTGCACCAGTCTTGTGATAGGACAGTACTGATTCACACTGTAACTCTATATTTCGCACAGCTACGAATAATTTATTTTTACTAGCTACTTCTTCAATACTTTCATTTTTATTCGTTTTATTTTTCCTGTTGCTATTTTCGTTCCTTTTAAATTCTGCTCATTGTTCTAAACTCTAGGATTTCTCTATTCTCCTTAAGTAATTCTTTCGTATTTTTATTTAGTGGGTTAGTCATTCAGCCATTATAAGTAATAATGGGTAAAAGATATGGTATGTCGAGACCTGAGCCAGGTTTTTGGTATGCTCTGGAAGGACGTCAGAGCTACACAGAATAGTTGATGGTAGGACGAGAACTGTCAAGGCGGTCGTGCAGAGTCGGGGAAGAAACCCTGGTTTGCTTCCTTTTCCTACTCCATACCCTGGCCCATTCTTAAATTTCTAAAAACTCAAAAAACTATAACTTTAAGTTGTTGTTAAACGCCAGGCATACATGCGCCAACCAGACGCAATCTTACTTGTGAATGAAACGTGAATGTAACATTAAATGGTGTGTGCAATTTATCTAAAGAAATTAAGGGACAGGTGAACTATGACAACTTACATTATCGATGGCAGGCAGTCAGGGCCATGTCGGAGCAGCGATGGGAGATCGCGGATATCTCTGACATGCGCACTTCGTATTCCTATGTATTAGACACTTGGGGTTACACAACCTCAAAATACACAGGAATCACTACTGCACATGCCAGATATATCCGCGTTCTCCCATAACTGTAGCAGAGGAAAGTTGCGTGTCACAAAACAGGAAGGGGTCCGCTAGCAAATCACATTAATCAGTGGCTTAACTGAAGATTCATTCTAAACAACAATATCTAAGAGTAGATCCAAAACATTTCCCGTAATGAGGAAGCTCTCGGCCTCTCTGACACGAGAGTTGTCCAGACCTGATTAGCATTCAATCGCGATAGTTTTGAGTAGGTTGGATGTGAGATGACTTCCTTCCTTAAAAGCAGAAATTGGACGAAACAAGGTTCATTTTCCTCGGGCACATACGACGCTCTCAGATAGGGCGCAAATGCAGACTGTGATCGTCCGCTCTCTACTCATAAGGATTACTGGTGCAGACCAAGGTATCGCTTTTAGGTGACTAAATTCATTGACAAAGTCTAGAGACGAGGATCCGAATACTTCCCTGGCTCTCGAGGCATCCAAGGTTTCCAGCCAGGTTCTAAAATGCCATTTTCTCCCCTGATGATTACAGGTCGAGATAAGCTCATAATCAAAACCAAATAACGATGACGAATTATTCCTAAATTTTTCAATTTAACAACAATATGTCCTTGGAATATCATGTCACGTGAAGGAAAGGGAGAAATTTTTGAATAATTAAATAAATAAAATAATAATTTTAAAAGCTAAAATTTTGTCTTAGAAAACATTATTATAAATGAATTATTGAAACCGAAATTAAAATGATATGAACGATTAAATGAAATTCTTGTACAAAATTGCGCAAAGAATAGATCAGGATCACAAAGTTTTCGCATGCTTGTAATCCAATTATTTTGTCGTCCCAGTATAATCTTGGTTCAGAATGAAAATTTGGTCCCAACAAAATAAATTTTTATAAGTACCAAATGTTGCGAAACAAGGGAAAGAGAAGAGCGATTTACATGGATAAAATCGCCCCTCAACCATGTCGCAAATGATGATTCGATTTAAAGATTTTCCGACTGTGCGGTCGGAAGTTGAAAACGTACAAAAAGAAGGTTTGAGGTAAAAGCCTGAGCAGGCATCCATAATCCCTGCTTCAGATCCTTCATATTAAAAAAAAAATATTTCGTTGAATTTCTAGAGAATGAATTTTCTCCACTCCTCGAAAATGTACCTTTAAATAAACACACAATTTACACGTTAAATAAATAAGTTTCAGTTCAGTAAGCAACTCACGCCGAGCTCCTAAAGTTCAGTATTTTCTGAAAAATCTTTTTTTTTGTAGGTCTTCGATCGAGGAGTGTGATCATCAGGGTCTTTTTCGAACGCCAAAAACACTGTTAGTAATGTACGCGAAATTAATTTAAACTTTAGACATTATGAGAAAATCATTACCATCTGTTCTGCAAAATTCATACTGCAATTCAGGCCCTTGGCCGGGAGAAATGACGTTAGATAGACCGATTTTTTTCGTGCTTTTATGAATAAATGAACAAATTTCAGCATAATTACTGAGTCCTTAAGGAACCTTATAGTGACCTTATAACATACGAATTTAAAAAAAATAGATAAGAGTTTATTGTCAATGTATACGAATCATTGTCTATGAATTACTAACAATAATTTGTATATTCGTCCGCTTATCTGTGAAAATGATGGGAATAGAGAGCTCGCAAGTCGAACAATGAGTGGGAGTTTAAAACATGCAACCGGAATAGGTTCAAACGGGTAATTTCTAACGAAGAACTAAGGCATTTGCGCATGAGATCATAGTAAGCCGGAGAGAACACCGCAATAAGTATTGCAAATATTACATGAATTTCCTGATAGGAATACTTCGATTCCGCTCATACTATTCGCGCTTACATAGATACGATTAAATGAGGTCTTCATGTGAAAGAAGGTACGGAAAGATCTCGAGACTTTCCATACGGGATAGTCCATAAGTTTCAGCTGCTTAGATGTTTTACTGAAAAATGTGCAGTATTATTCCTTTATTATTCATCAGATTGGTTTTATAAAATGCAGGCCAAAGGTTTTTTAAATAAGCAGACACCTGCTTCGTATCGAGATGGCCAATGTTTTAGTAATCGACAGCTGCAAACTTCAGTGGAGAATAAAGGTCCGCTCTGCAGATGTAATCATAGAGAAGGATGCTCTTCATGTTATGAGAAAATTCACACTGCTGTGCGACCTGGAAGCTACACAACTCGCGAGCATCCACAGTACCTGTATCTCAAAGCTTGCGTAGAAACACTAGTCTCTCTGCGGCTGTCCTCCCGTGCGGTATGCGGTCAGTATATGCTGTCCAGTCTGGGCGCGCTAGATGTGGAAATTCAAATGGGGAGAAAAGACAACTGGGAAACTATAACTGAGTATTGGGCTTCAAAGGAGGC
>NC_046659.1:12711873-12713412 GCF_010883055.1 Belonocnema kinseyi | reverse complement strand
AATAGTCAATAGTCCTTTAGTACCTACTCAAGATCAATTATTATATCATGCGAATTTGCTAAAAAGGTACAGGTTAAACGTCATTGTATCTCTTCACCCACTCCAAGTCAAATAAGTTACGTTACTTTCAGAGCTATCCGGAAAAAATAGAATTCTCCGAAAAACTCATTATTCAACTGATTATAATTCTGTATTACGTGTCATGGGCATAAAAATCGTTGAAATTTTTATTTCTGCAATCAATGCATAAAACCAAAATGTCTGCTAGTTCATCCTTACATACTGAGCCATCAAAATCCTTATCTAGAAAAATATCCCTATCTACTTTCCAGTTTCCTGTCTAGTCAAGTCATTTAAGATACATAATGTAAATCAGTTACGACGAAGGGTTACAATATTATTGGGTTGAAACATTTCATTGGCAACCTATGTTTAAAGGGCCGTCAACAACCGTTCTGTATCCCGGGTTTTTATATTATCACGGCCACCCTACCCTCTTTACTACGCAGCTTTATAACACATTTTTAATTATCGAAGCTTAGTTGCCAATTAGTATATAGGCAGAAAAGTATTCACTTATTAATAAAAAATATTACAACTCGATGTATGCTACCTTAAATCTACTTTGCTTTGAAAAATGCACTTTTTTTAGCCTTCTTTGATGTCCGATACGGTAAACGACCACGCACATTTATTATGGAAAGGTGGTCTCGGTTAATATAGTTGAATTTGTTATATGTTTTGTACATCATTGTCCGGAATAAATGCCTTTATTGCTGCAAAGCCCAAAATCCCCTGTGTTCCGAGATAAGGCCTGCTGAATCTAGAACCACTGGTTATTGGCTCTACTTGCCAGGCTATTGACTCTGTTTGGAAAAGTGGTTTCAGTTAATTCGGCTGAATTTCTCATGTTACATATCCTGACGTTTGGAAATAAAGTCTCCATGGGCACAAAGCCCAAAAACCCTGGGTTCCGAGATAGGGCCCGCTGAAGTCAGTATCACTGGATATTGGCTCTTCTTAAAAATTAAGCTTTATTGTAAAACTCTTGATCTTAGGTTTGTTGTTCAACTCAAATATAAGGAGTATTTGGAACCTGGACATCAAGGTCGAGATTAAAGGAACATCTCAAGGTCAAATCTTTTTTTTTTTTAATAGCATCCAAGTCCCAAATACTCATTGTATTTGAGTTGAACAGCAAGCCTTAGCAAGAATTTGACAATAAATCTTAATTTTTAAGAGAGCCAATACCCGGTTATACTGACTTCAGCATGCCTTATCTCGGGACCCCGGGGGTTTATGGGCCTGGTACCCAAAGAGACATTTTTTGAAGACGAAGAGATACGTATTTAAAAACTTAAAACAAATTAACCGAAATCCCTTTTCCACAAGAAATGTGCTGGGCATTTACTTTGCTCTTAAAAAATGCACTTTTCTAGCCTCCTTTGAAGCCCAATACTCAGTTATAGTTTCCCAGTTGTCTTTTCTCCCCATTTGAATTTCCACATCTAGCGCGCCCAGACTGGACAGCATATACTG
>NC_046659.1:12704964-12711773 GCF_010883055.1 Belonocnema kinseyi | reverse complement strand
GCCTCCTTTGAAGCCCAATACTCAGTTATAGTTTCCCAGTTGTCTTTTCTCCCCATTTGAATTTCCACATCTAGCGCGCCCAGACTGGACAGCATATACTGAAACATGCGGTGGACCGTAGGTAATTTTGTATTCGTTTCAGACAAGAAAATGTTCCCTTAGCACTACCCACTTTTACGGGGAATGGTTAAAAAAGGCGGAGGGCAAAGCACAAATTTTGAAACCAACAATTGAGATTCGTTTCTTAAGGAGTATCGAGTAATTGTAAAGGTTTCAGAGTTTCTTCGCTGAAATTTAAAAAAAAAGAATGGATTTCAACATCTTATCTTCCGCGCCTTGTTTATGCTGTAGGTCCTTTGGGTATCTGCTCACCAGGTCAGATTCTGCATTTTCATCTAATGATTATTCTTCGTGAACCCCATCTGCTATATTCTTCCAATTGCATGCCGTCCTCTTGAAGAGATTTTGGTTCTCCGAAGTTTCTTGTCAGCGTCACAGCTTCGTTCCAAATTTCCCCCCTCCCTCCACCACGCAGAGCTTACAGCTCTGTAATTGAGCTATTTAAATGCATACAGGTAAACGATCAACCTTGCCGCTATGTAACCGCCTAAGAAAAAGAAATATACATAGTTTTCTTTATAACGAAGATCGTATCATAGTAACTGGATATTTGTATTTTAATAATAAATCATTAGTATCTATCGGTTAGAAATGAAAGTAAATATATAATATATATGTTTAAAATAGGCCGTTTGAATCAAAAAGTTATAAGTTTAAGTACATAGTAGTAGGGTTATATATATACGATATGTGTTTAAGAAAATCAAAAACTGCATTAGAACAAAGAGGTCAACCTGATAGTAAATACTTTTACCAATAGGTAATTTTGAGTTCTTTATTTGAACGGTGTTGAGAACGATTGAAATGTTTTTTTTATCACAGCAGTAAAATAATCATGTAAATACTGAGGAACTTCTTTTTTTGATATCTTTAACAGGAAATTACTCTAGTTAATTTGTTAGTTTTAAAACGAGGGGAAAGCTCCTGTAGAGCTCCCCTGGCGCTCAAGCTATAAATGATATTGCTCAACACCCCTAACTATTCGCTGTCAGTAGTTGACCCCAAACCTCTTGATTAAGCCCATAATGTAAATCACTGATCGCCTTTTAATTTTCTCATCTTCCATAAAATGGGGCCCAAGGGTTTGCTGCATAAACCTGACTAATGCCGGGCACTGGCATAATACATGCACATTTCCTGCACTCTCTCCCGGGATTATACCCCAATATGTGCATATATTAGTTCTAGTGGCTGTGCCCGGCGAGCACCTGAACCACTGACCTTACTTCATTCTTTGGCAAACGTAGGGTTTTCCTGGCTCTGTCTATTCTGTACGCATAACCCAGGATGGACTTCGCCTGTTGCCGCGCTGCCTTTTGCCAACTGGCCAGCTTTTTCGTTGCCCATGATCCCTGTGCGAGCAGGAACCTATATGAAAGCTAATTTGTTTTTTCTTTCTACAAGTTGGTTTAATGCCACTTTTTATTCCTGAAACAGCACTCATGTTACTTCTGGTTTCCCAACAGCAGTTAGTGTCGCTGAGCTGTTTGAACAGATCGCAATCTTTTTGCCAGCAGCGTTTTCTTATAATAACACAGCCACGCAAAAAAAAAGTGTGCGGATCTGGTAACAAGACACACGTATTCCTATGGATTATGGGGCGCTGAATTCAAATTCGGTATCAAAAATCACCCATCACGTCATGGTTGAGCCATAACCTCAAAAAATGACGAAAAATCATGCACTGAGGCAAATAAATTCCAAAATAATACCAGTGATACAAATTTTCACTTCAAAAACATGTCCACAACTGTGAAGGATCAACCCTTGCCTGATATCAATTTATTGAACATAACTTTACCTAAAAGAAACCTGACCTCACCTAACCTGAATTAACAGAAATTTATTAAACTACACGTAAAGCTGTGGAAGCATATTTTCCCAGTAGCAAATGTGTGCTACATCGAATGTGTCAACTCGAGCCTAACCTGGAAATAAATCTCACCTAGCCTAACCTAACCTAACCTCACGAAACACAATTAAACTGATTGTGTTGTCCCGTTGTGTTTGCGGTACCGTTTGAATCAGCTTGGTCCTAACCTGCAAAGAGGTCAAACCTAGTCTAACCTAAAAAAACCTGACCTAACCTAACCTAACTTCACGTAACACAATTCAACTCATTGTGTTGTCTCGTTGTGTTTTCTGGTACCGTTTCATTCAAATTTGGCTTAACCTACATAGAGGTTTAACCTATCCTAACCTAACAAAACCTGACCTAACCTAACCTAGCCGAATGAAATTCAACCACACGTGTAGCTATGTAAGCGTACGGTTCTCAGTTTTAAATGTGTGCTATATTTAATAGATTAACTCGATCTTAACCTACAAATGAATCTAACTTAACAGAACCTAACGAAATTTTGCTTAACGCAACACAACTTAACTAAAGTGTTCCCGTTGTAACACAAGAAAATTATTTCATTGTACTACAGGTGGTTAAAAATTTAGACGCACATTACTCATTTGAAGAAACTTAGAACTACAAGTAGAATTGACCCCATTTCAATTAACCTGACAATGTTTGTATCAATTAAAATGTAAAACTGTAACTTAAACATGCAAATGAAAAGGAGTTTTATTCCAAATTTTTTTTCTCTGCTTTTCTTAGACTTAAGAGATATATTTATATCATCTTTCGTGTTTACATTTTATCTTGCTTTTTATCGTAATTAAGTTGATTTATAGACCTGCTTCAGTCTATTTTCTGCCTGCTATAACGTGTCCTTTTTTCTTCGAAGGAACGATGCAAAGGGTTACGCTTACTTTTAAGACCTACATTCGTTTCCCTTTTCAACATCCAGCAAAAATCAGCCATCATGAGCTCGTCCCATCTACCCTGATATCGTTGTTCCATCACTTTTATGTCTTAATGAAAACGTTCCCCTTGTTCTTCGCTGAAATCACCAACATTTTCTGGAAACTTATCCAGATGGGCATCTAGAAAGTGAAGTTTTAAATTCATCAAGCAGCCTAAATTTTTGTAGTTTCTTATCATGAACTTTCCCAAGCGTCCATTTCAATTTTCGTCATGTGGCTCACGAAATTAGTATCTCTTGTCAATATTCGCCCGCTTTTCCACCCTGACCAGACGCCGATACTGGGGGTTTTCCCTGCATCGCAATAGACTTTTTACCTGTGTCTGCCACGACGGCATGAACGTCGTTTACCCAGGGACTCAGCCAATGTGGATCCGTTGCCCACCGTCACCACGTGGAGTGCCCTGGTTACAGACACAGGCGAATAATGCTAGCAACAAGCAGTTTCAAAACTCCAGACATTTACTGCTATTAATGTCAAAATATGAAAGTACGCAAGAACAGGGTTGCCAGCGTAATCGGTTAGGTTAGGTCAGGTTTTGTTAGGTTAGGATAGGTTAAACCTCTATGTAGGTTAAGCCGAAGCTGAATGAAACGGTACCGCAAACACAACGGGACAACACAATTAGTTTAATTGTGTTTCGTGAGGTTAGGTTAGGTTAGTCTAGGTTAGATATATTTCTAGGTTAGGCTCGAGTTGACTCATTCGATCTAGCACACATTTGCTACTGGGAAAATACGCTTCCAGAGCTTTACGTGTAGTTCAATACATTTCTGTTAATTCAGGTTAAGTGAGGTCAAGTTCTGTTGGGTAAAGTTACGTTAAATAAGTTGATATCAGGCAAGGGTTAATCCTTCACAGTTGTCGACATGTTTTTGAAGTGAAAATTTGCATCACTGGCATATTTCTGAACTTTATTTGCCTGTGTAATGTTTCGGCACAGGAAAGGGAGGCCAGGACCTTCGCCTGATAGACAGTAGCGTGTCTCACAAGTGGAACCCCCATCACTCTCCTTCTATTGTTGCCATAGACCACTGCTCCGGAACCTCCCTCTCCGATTAAGTCATCCGTATACCAGATTTCACTTTGGAAGAGCGGGTTGCCATTTTCCTTCCACGTACCCCTGCTGGGATTGTTGGAGAGAAAAGCTTTGGTGAAGTCGAAGCGTTTTACTATTCTATACTGCCTTAACTCTTGCCAGGCAGCGCATCGCATGTGCCGCTCTTGCAGTTATCGTAATATGTAGGATTTCTTCGCATAGCATAAACCATATCGCCGCTGTGAGCGTAGTCCTCGTTTGTCCCATCAAACCCCTAAACGCGCACTTGTGTAATCATCGCAGCCTTGTCTGCATCGTTTAAAGTTCCGTCCGTGGCCACTGGACCACGGCTGCACGTAGAAGCCTTGGGCAGCCCCGTGGCTCTATTCCCTTAACTAAGCCACCTCCACATCTTCTTTAAGCACAGAGTCAGATCAAGAATCTCACTCCTTTAAATCTGGAATGCAGGAGTATCACCTACTTTCAGAATCTCTATCTCAGTGCCCGCTAGATTTTTAACTAAATCTCTTCCTCTGTCATTGTAATTTGTGCTCCCCCACACCGTTTGGTGTGAATTCGCATCAGACCCCAGCAGCAGAGGAATCTTGTTTTCCTGGCAGTGCCGAACTGGAGTCTTCACTTCTCTGGAACGTGGAGTTCCATCAGCATCGTTTGGGAAATAAGCAAAATCAATAACTACCTATAGTCTTTCTCTGCCTTTGCCCCTAAGTCTCAACTTAATAACAGTGAGATCCTTTTAGCATAGCTTAGGCAACAACATCGCGTTCATGCCATTGACATCTATGCATGTCCTTGGCGTTTTTTCGAGTGGCTAGAACCGCTGCAGCACCTTTGCTGTGATGAAAATTAACTTGAAATTTCCCTTCGTATGGTTGTTGTCCCTGAGAAGGGCCGTTGGTTGATAATGATTTCTAAAACTTAGCAGTTCTTTCGAACTAGGTGTTTTTCTTTCCTGAACGGTTCCAGGAAAACGTAACCTTGTTTCTTTTGTAACCAGGCATCCAGGTCTTGCATACCCTGGGAAGTGCCTTGAATGCTACGGGGCGGTTCCAGGTACGTGCAGCGCCCCTTGGCCAGTAGAAACAATTTCCAAGGGTTGTTTTGGTTCATTAAGTTCCTCTCCTCCCTAAGTTTGACCACCGTGCGTCCTTCAAAGTGACCAGGATACTTGAATCGAACGCTTGGGTTGGCTGGTTCATAAAATTTGTCGTTTAGACTCTCTCCGTCTGCTTCAAATATTCTTAGGTTCTCGGCAACTCCGATAGCCATACGTCGAAAGTAGTTTGTATGTTCCCGGTGCGTACTGGTTTACAACAAACGCATAGGTGGCAACCAGTTACGTAACGCCTGATTTCTGGGGTCATGCTGGGCCAGGTGAAATGCTCGCTGATGGCCCGGATTGCTTCTTCCGCCCCTGGATGGCCGGAAAGTGATGCGTCGTGGTATTCCCATATAATTCGTTGCCGAAGGGCTTTGGGAGCCGAAAACAACCATTTGAACCATTTGAATGGTCTGGAAGGTAACGGGTGCGTTTTTTAAGCCGAACGATAATCTCAGGCGACAGTTGGATGGAGCCTATCAGCGGCAGGACGGATCCTTGGGCGGAAATTTGAGCGTATGATGGCCTGGGTTTCAGTCTTCGTAGTTGTTCTTCGTTCAGTAACTCCGCGTAGATGAAGTTGTCGGAAGAACATGAATCCACGTAGGCGATGACTTCCTTATTACCAAGGCATACGCGAACGCTGGTCATTATACGGGGAATGGTGCTTGTCACGCCTACTGTGGGGGCAAGGGGTTCAAAGATGGAACGGCGGCCGCGTCGTTCGCCGGTCGACGCCAGTGTCCAATATAAATGTATGACAGCTATCATTGCAGATAAGGTATACTCTCATTGCGACGAGAATGATATTCTTACAGAAAAACTAAAAGGATGTTGTAAAAACTCGTGAGGCTGTAAAGATCTAGTCACTATAGAAGCTGTTCCATGATAAGGCTCTGGAGTACAAGAATCAAGTATTTTGATCATGGACAACCAAGGATAACAAGATCAATATGCTTTACGAAGGGTATATTTGAAGGGTACTCCTTTAGCGCACGATGGTTCTGTTTAGCACTGAATCCATTGAGCAGAACAATAAACAGCATGTCTCCAATGCCCGTTTCAGAAAGCGAAGAATACATCTTATATTAGGAGGTTACTATCCAAACGGATCATTACATCCGGGCCAATCGACCTGACATCGTGATGCGATAAAAAAAGGTGCAAGAGTCTACATCATCGAGATTACTTGTCCGCTTAACCGAAACTTGCAGGTAACCTATACATCCAAGATCCACAAGTATAGCGAGTTAAGGCATGAAATAAAGACCATATGGAGGAAGGTGAATCATGCATCTATCATGCTATTGTGATTTTGGCCACAGGCAATGTGCACGCAAGATGCATTGAACATCTTGAAAATTTAGGACTCAGTAGGGTATTGGCAGCAGCTCAGAAGGCGGTTTTAATAAACACCTGTCGAATTGTAAGAAACTTTCTTGACCATCATGAAGTGAGCTACTAAAAACCCGTGGAGTGGCAGATGATAGCTCTAAGAAAGCATCTAGAGGTGACTGTTGTCACCTTCAACGCTCGTGGCCGTTCGTAATTGTATACCAACATCATCGCAGGAGATTTCAAGCATCGTATTAAATTAGTTGAATTAACTTATAACATTCTAATCTTATCAGTCACTCGACTTAGTCCGTGGCTATGATATATAACCGGGTTTACCCGAGTAAAAGTTCAATAAAAAAATATAATATTTTTGCG
>NC_046659.1:12698410-12704864 GCF_010883055.1 Belonocnema kinseyi | reverse complement strand
AATAATATATACCGGGACAGCCCCGTGCAAAATGATCAAATAAAAATCCAACTCTAACCAAAAAAGGCCTTCGACATACAGGCAGATAACGAAGAATAAAAGGGACTAAGAAGAACACCAAAACCAGTTAATATTAATAGAGAGTATTTTAAATATTTTGAAATGCTTGTCGCGTCCCGAACATCGTCGCGGCGCCCCTGGAGCCGTCGCTGGGAGCCACAGCATTCAGGGTGGTTGTGATGGTGAGTTGCGAGATGTTTAGGCAGATCTCACTAGTCAAACAGCTGGCCAGCAAGAACATCTGCGTCAGGCGGTAAGCAGCGGAACATAAAGTGTACTTATTGAGGATGCTTTGTCTAGCGTTAGCTATTTGCAGCCAACCATCTCGATAAAAATACCGTGGGAGAGCATCAAGTGGGATACCTCAATGAAAGACGAATTGGTGCGTCTCTATTATGAAAGTGCGAAGGTTGATACGAAAATGGGAAAAGAATACAATTTAAGAACCAAGTTTGCTGCAAAGTATCCTAATATACAGAAAGTCCTACTAAGAGATCTTATCGCTAAGGTTAAGGACATCATGACTAATCTACATATCACAAAGGTCCGACCAATGGAGATTAAACAACAAGTTGATTTTGCGTGGAAAAACGACGACAATGAACAGATCAGTTAGAGGAACCCGTGTCACACGGTCAAGCAGGGGCAATTGATGTTCTTCCTGAATCTGTTGATGATCCAACACCACCACATCCTACAGAGGTAGATAGCCCTATAAAAACAGGGAGGAAAGCAGAGGCTTAGCAACCAAAATTGCGACGGAATTGGACGTACTATATGAACAGAGATGTTATGCGTCTTAATTTTTTGTCAGAGAAATGAGGGCAAAGTGTGAGAAGAGAACATCATAGACTCTTCTTACTTAAATAAGCAGAGCTAGACACAAAAATAAATAAGCAGAATAAGGGAGAAAGGAGTGGAAACGGAAGGGAAAAGCGGTACAGGAGGTGAAAGAGTTTGTGTACCTGGGCTTCATGTTTCGAAAGAATGGGGGAGTGGATGGTGATGATAGAGGTGGAAAGGGGAAGGTATTTTAGAACGAATCGATTGCAGATGGATGACGTTAGAAGGATGCAAGAGCAAGGAAGAAAGGTATATGAGTTGGTACAATAGAATGGCATGGAGAAGGAGAAAGCAGAAAGAGATGAGAGAATTAGAGCGTCAAGGTTCGACGGGAACCGTGTATGGAAAGGGGAGGCAAAAGTTGTGCACTGGTTGGAGGAGTGTGAAGAGGTGGAAAGCAGTGGGATAAGCGTGGAGGTATTGTTGCATGAGAGGGGGGATAAAAGATCAGTAGCATGGTTGAAAGGGGTGTTGGGTAAGATGGATAAGATGGAAAAGAAGAGAAGTAAGGAGACAGAGGAATGGAGAAGGAAAGATTGTAAATAGGAGAGGAAGTAGATGTAAAAAAACTGTAAATATTGTAAATAGTAGATAAGTATTAGGTGTTAGCCGCGGAGGCAAAGACTGACAATGCGAGACATTGCGAGAAAATAGCTACATGCGTGCGAGGCCAGGCAAAGAGAGGAAGGCTAGGCTATAAAAGCAAGCGGATTAAATATAAGGTATGGATGGATGTTAATTCTGAAGAGGTAGTTGTAAGAAAATTCTGTAAAAAATGGAAGTGTAAGCAAGTCAATTTTTTAAGGCCAGCAGACCGAAAAATAAACGCTTATCTATCTATATTACATAAAAAATCAGACGCTCAAAATCCATATTCATTTCGACCGGTAGCCTGTCTTCCTAAAATTTATAAATATCTTACAGCTACCATTGCAGATAAGGTATATTCTTATTGAGACAAGAATGGCATCGTTACAGAAGAACAAAAAGGATGTTGTGAAAACTCGCGAGGCTGTAAAGATCTAGTCACTATAGACACTGTTGTCATGACTCAAGCTCGTAAGCATCAAAGGAACTTACTCATAGCTGAAAAATTTTGTAGTGGTCTTTTCACTGAAAAAGGGACTAATTGTAACTGTGTGGCAGCTCTGATTATCTTTTTTTTTTTAATTTGTAAGTTTTCAAATAATATCAACAATTTACATTTGCTGCCTTTCCAGAAATGCATTTTCACAATGAAATAAATTCTAGTAATTCGCAAAAACTTTCTTCTGTAAATTATCTTTTTTGTTATAAATTTTATTATTTGGTTCAAAATTTAACAATTTTCGTAAAAAGGCATCCTTTTTTGCAAACTCAACTGTTTTGTGTAAAATTCCTATTTTTATGTTGGAAAGTCAATTAAAATCTTTTTAGAGGAAATTTGAACTCTTTTTTTTGAAAATTCGTCTTTATGATTTAAAAATTCACCTGTTTTAGAAAAATTTTCATTATTGTATATTTTTTTGGACAAAAATGCAACTATTTCGTAGAAAATTGATTTTTGGTTTAAATTCGATATGTTGGATTTGAAAAGAGAACTAAAATCTTTTCTGGATGAAAATTAATATTTTTAGGATTATCTGTGCTGTCAAAGGGTCATACTTTTTGGTTGAATATTCTGTTTTGTCGAAAATTGAACTATTTCATAAAAAATGTACTTTTTGTTTAAAATTTATATTTTCGTTTTGAAAAATAAACCTAAATATATTCTAGCTGCAAGTTCAACTTTAAAAAAATCGTTTTTTATTACAAAATCCATTTGTTTCAGTACAAATGTGATCTTTCTTCGATAAAAATACATCTTTTTGGTAGAGAATTCAAGCAATTTGGTCAAAATTCATCCCTTTTCATTGGAAAAAATCATCTTTTTTAAAATTGAACATTCAATTTTTTTTGTAGAAACTCATTTCTTGTTTAAAAATACATGTTTTGATATTGAAAAGTGAACTGAAATCTTTTAATGGAAAATTCAACAATTTTTTTGAAAATTTATCTTCTTGATTTAAAAATTCATCTGTTTTAGTAGAAATATCATGTTTTTTAAATTAAAATGCAAATTCTTTGTTAATAATTCTTATTCTTTGGTTGAGTTTTCAAATATTTGGTTAGGAAAATTTGGCTGAATCACTTTGTTAAGGAATCATTTTTTTTCTTGTAGATTTATCTTTTTAGTTGGAAATTTATCTCTTTGGTTGAAAGTTGAATTATTTCGTTAAAATATAATCTTTTTTAATTGAAAATTCAACAACTTTGGTCAAAGTTAAACTACTTTAAAAAATTATTTTTTATGACACATGCATGATTTCAGCCCTTTTGGACGCCTATAAAGCGGAGATAAAGCTCTTCTTTTTACTTCCTAGGGAGTGAAAAGTGACGTCAGTTGTGAATAATGAAAATTATACATCTATGAGCTCGCATTTTACTAGAATCAGCCCACTCACCGTAAAGATTGTACAGAAATTTTGGTTGCAAATATTACAATTTTGCGGTAATTTATAGAAAGCTACCACATATAATTGATCAAATTACCATAAATTACCAAAAATGTCCGGAAATTTAGACATTTTTTCATTGAATTTTGGGCAATTTATTGTAAGTTACCATACTTGCATGTAAAATTACCATAAATTACAGAAAATTCTTGGAACTTTATACACTTTTTAATTGAATTTTGGGCACTTTATGGTAAGTTACCATGATTTACCTATAACATTGCGATAAATTACCAAAAATTTAATTTTCAAGAAATTATAAAAAAAAATTAATTAGATTTTGGGTGGTTTATTGTAATGTATTGACAATTTACGGTATATTATCATAAATTTTCTTATAAAATACCGTGAATCATGCTTCCTTCATTCGAAAACTAATATGGGCTGAAATCATGACTGTATTTCGAGAAATGTCTGAATTCATCCACTTATTATAGAAAATATCGTATGCACCAAGGGAGGAAATTTTCGACTTGTGTAGTCCCTCTTCTCCCTTTAGGTGCATAATATAGTATTTTTGATGAAGGCGTATGTCTTTAAAAATTCAACTGTTTAGTGAAAAAGCCTTTTTTTGCTTAAAATTAATTTTTTAGCGGAAAATATAACTTTTCTATTTTTTAAAGATTTATCTATTTGAGTTGAAAATTTTCTCTTTTTAGTAAAAAAAAAAAATAATAGTTTTCTTGATTTGAAATTTTATGTTTGTTCGGTAACAATGTATCAGTTTCGTGGATAATTAATTTTTTGTTGAAGACCTATTTGGGTTTGAAAATTCGTCTTTCCACTTGAAAGTTAAACAATTTGAATAAACGTTTATTTATTTCTTAAGCGAAAAATCTTTATTTGTTGAAAATTGGTCTTTTTTAATTTAAAAATTCTTTTTTAAAATAAATTTCATCTTTTTAAATTGCAATATAAACTTTTTTGTTTCAAAATTTATCTTTTTAGATTGAAAACTGAACTATTTTGTTCAAAATTTAATTATTTTAGTGAAAATTTATTTTTTATAGTAAAAAAATATAATTTTTATTAAAATAATTTAATAAAATTGAAAGTTTTTTCAATTTTTATCTAATATTAATGATCAAGGAAAATGAAAAATTAACTAAGCAAAAATCAGGGAATTTTGAAAATGAAGTTTTGTTATTACAGATGAAAGACTAAGGGAGCTAATTAAAGATAAAAGGGTCATGAGAGGTTCTGAATGCAATACTGATCATTACCTTCTTCTCTCCAAAATGAACTTAGGTCAGGGATGGAGAAAAAAGAGAACCAAGAAAACGAAACAATCGCGAATCAAAATTGAGTATCTTCAGAAACCGGGTGTGCGAATAGATTTTCAAAACAAGATAAACGAAAGCATAGATAGGGCAACTTGGGAGTCGCTTATAAGAAACAAAGATATAGAAGGTGCATGGACTAAGTTTCGGGATATCATTGTTAGATGTGCGATCAAAGTGTGTGGTACCGTGATGTAGGAAGGATTTCTGTTGATGCATAGTAAAATGATGAAACTCAGGCTACTCAAAAATCAAAACAACAAGCATACAGGATAACTTTGAACATCGCAGGTCCTAGCTATGAGGAAAGAAGTAGACGTAAAAATGATTACAGGCGCAAAAAAGAATACTCAAACGACTATTAAAGAAAAGTAAAAATAAAATTAAAGCGGAAGAAGAGAAGAAAATACTTTATAAAAAAATAAAGGGAAATAAAAGTACAGAATTTCTCAATATGAGAAATAATAAAGGAGAAATGCATCCAAACATACGCACAGATAGATCATTTTTTACAACAAGCCTTAATGGGTTGCACTAATATACCGTGGGCTGACAACGTAAATGGGAGCGTGATACGGATAAGGCCAATTTTCACATGAGATGTTCGTCTGATGATGAGGAACGTGAAAATGGGTGCCTGGCAGATGTGAGTGGATGCGCTCACCTGTGGCGACCTGTCAAAGGTGCGAATTTTTGGCAGTTAATTTACGTGACTCGAATAAGGTTGAAAATTGGTGTACATGTAGGAGCTGACATTAGAAATAGCACCTGCGCATTGCCAGGCACTTACCTGGATGCAAAAGTGTTGCCAGGCGGCTTCGAAGTCGCCGGAAACTCAGGTGAAATTTCTTGAAATTGATTTTACAGGAAAAAGTTTGAAACAAAAGTTGGTCCACTCCCGGAGGTGCATATTTTCATTGGTATATAATTTTTTGATAAAATTGATACTTTTGGAGAAAACATCGATTAAAGAAATACCATAACAATAAAAAGCCTTTTTTATTGACAAAAAGTGATTTTTTCGAAAATTATTAAGAGACAAAAGGTACTCTATTACAGGTATGCTCCAAGATGAATAAGAAGTATTTGTTCAGAATATTAATATTTACCAAGTTATTCGCATTTTTCCTTCTTGTTCCCATTTTTTAAATCACCTGATGTATCTTTGGCAATTTAAAAGAAGGTGTGCTCAAAATTAGTACACGAATAAAGTAAGTCTTGTACAGTAAATTGGCGTCAGCCACTTTTAATTAAAACAATAACTTATTCTGCTATAAATAATCATAATCCGTGTCATGTTCTCAGCTTCTGATTATCGTAGAAAGTTGTAATAAAGATGAATATGATTATAAAAATTGAACAATAAAATCGCTTTACTTTAAAATACCCATTATTTATTATTGTTAAAGTTTATGTTTTGTCGTCGAGATACGTTCGATCTTTATTACCGTGACGAATGTCAAGTTTCCCAGACCCAGCGGGGGTCATTGGCGTAGGCATTACAAATTCTTGGTGGTGCATTTTTAATGCAGTTCTATGCAGATCCTATTATGCTATTTTAAAATACAAATTGTTCAGCTTCACAACAATCAGAGCAATATATTACAACAATGAAAGACAATAGTAATAGAATTCATAAATTAATAATAAATATAAATGTATTTATATGCAATAAAACAGTTATTATTATATTTCCTTGCATAAATGGTTTGTTTCGTTTACAGCTGGCGGCAGCGG
>NC_046659.1:12690404-12698310 GCF_010883055.1 Belonocnema kinseyi | reverse complement strand
CCTGTAAAATCAATTTCAAGAAATTTCACCTGAGTTTCCGGCGACTTCGAAGCCGCCTGGCAACACTTTTGCATCCAGGTAAGTGCCTGTCAATGCGCAGGTGCTATTTCTAATGTCAGCTCCTACATGTACACCAATTTTCAACCTTATTCGCGTCACGTAAGTTAACTGCCAAAAATTCGCACCTTTGACAGGTCGCCACAGGTGAACGCATCCACTCACATCTGCCAGGCACCTATTTTCACGTTCCTCATCATTAGACGAACATCTCATGTGAAAATTGGCCTTATCCGTATCACGCTCCCATTTACGTTGTCAGCCCACGGTCTATAAGGACTGTCGGACTTTTGAATGATTTCTGCTTCGAGCATTACTCGAAAAGCTTTATAAGCTGATTCTCTATACACTAATGGAACTAGATTTTTTTTCTAACTTTTGTTTTATGAGGTTTTATATTTAATTTGTATTCCAAAGTGTCCATTTTACCCGAATTAGGTGTGAAGAGCCTTTCGAATTTAGACATCTTTGCTATAAAGGCCTCCTTTTCCGCGACACTCACATCCGTAAATGGAGACGCAATCGACCGAACGCCTTCTGAAAAACTTTCCCGTTTCAAATAAAATCATATTATTTTCTCATGATTCTTATCGCATAAAATTTAATAAATACAATTTATTTCGAAGGCTATCAAATCTGTATTTACATTCTTAACCCGAAGTTGATTATCCCCCTGAAGATCAATACGAAATTCGTCATTGTAGCCATTAGAAGTAGCATCAAGTATTTGTATATAAATGACGTGATCAGTATGTTTCGAAATCACGAGTCTCTCAGAGGACGCTCCGTCGAACGCGGTAAGTGTCTCAGGAACGGTGCTTCCTTTGATTTTAAATTATTTAATGTCATAGTTAATAATTGCCTTATTTCCGAGGAGCCAGTCGTTTCCTATAAAGGCCGAATTATAAAGTTTTGAAACTACGATAAAACAGGATGGATATTTTTTTCCACGAATTTCGATATCATACATTGCCTGTTTTTTAATCGCTGTTGATTCCTTTCGGATCGCGTCAAACAAAATGATATTTGACACGAGAAGTTCAGTTAATTTTCCATGGAGCAATAAGTCATTATAAAAGGTTTCGGAAATTGCAGTACTCTGACTGCCTTTGTCAATAGCCAGGATACGGATTCAGCATTCGACATACGACCACAACTGCAATTACAACATGTTCGGTTTTCATTCTCTTGGGCTTGTATATTTCGCAATTTTAATTTATTATTTTTAAAATCACCACTATTTTGATTTTCAGTATTATATTGATTTTGTTTCTTTAGATTACCTATTTTATCGTTAAAGGTCAAATCCTATTAGGAGAGCGCTTGAGAATGAAATCCATTTTAAGATTTTGATTTGAAATCATCATAATCAACAAAAGAATTTCGTTTTGCATCAAACCATACTTTTGCTTTACCTTCCAATGTGCTGTCCAGAACATTCACTCAAAGATTATCAGGAATTTGTTTTAACGAATAAAATTGTTCAATGTTCTCTGAGAATTGGTTTGAGTCTTGTGATTTCTCGAACTTTAGAGGCTTTGCGTCAATATTAACCGCACGAAGACTATCAAGTAATATTGGGATCAATCGATTTTCACCGTTACCCTGATTTGCTGATTTCTGTCAAAATTTGAATTTTGGATTTTTCAAGAAATTTCAAAAACTTATGATAATCTTGTAGGGCAGTCAAAAAGAAACATTTTTCTTCTCTTAGCTGTTTTTCATATCGTGCGTTAGTTGGCTTAAAATTTTCATTTTCGTGTGTTTTTTGGAATTTTGTAAATGCTATAACTCTAGTAAATTTTTCTTTCATCAAAAAAAGTAATTAGGATAAGTTGTTTGTCCTTTCAAATACTATGAATATCCGTAGAGAAAAGTTTTGAATTTTGAAAAAAAGTGTTCTCAAAAATATTCAAAATAAGCTCACTTTTCGAATTTTCACCCAAAATGGCTGTCTAACGAACTTGCCCTTCATTTTAAGATACTAAAAGAATGTACTAAACGAAAATCCAATCAGTCAATTCTTTCGAAAGTTATCGTCCTGACAAAAAAATCATCCACGAGCGGAAAGACAGACAGGGCGACAGACTGACACATTCGTAAAAACCTGTTTTTCAGATTCAGGGGGTCTCAAAACGTGGAAATTCGACAAAAACCGGGGGGGGGGGGGTCAAATTTTACACAAATCTAATACCTTTTCTGATGAAAGCGTAAAAAATTAAATTAAGAAATAAAATTACCAACGTTTCGGTACAAAAAAAATGTAATAGGTAGAAATTAACAGCACACAAGAGCACGTGCTCTCTCTCTCTCTTTGATACCTGAGAATCGAATGAGCGCCAGTAGGGCAATCTGTTGTAAACACAATATAAATATCTGTCATAATTACATCAGAAATAGAGAAAGGAAAAGAAAAACAACATTCATGAAACAACCTCGTTAAATGTAATTAATCATATTGGCATAACTTTTGTTTAACCTTTTCGAATCAGTTTTGAAATTAATAGATAACTTTTTTTGTTTTTTAATATAAAGAATATCCATGAATTCTCTCTTTCTCTCATTAGTTTCACTATGCAAAATTTGAACATTATCCCGTCCTAAACGAACATCACTTTTGTGTTCCTCTATCCTAGTATTGAGAAGTCTGCCAATCTGTCCTACGTAATTCATCTTACAGATCCTGTAAGTGATCTCGTTGATAACACCAGCTTTTTAAAAATTATCTAAAGGAGCTTTGCAAAAATTGATCACTGAATCCATTTTAAATGGTATATCGAAAATAGTATGAATTAAAATGTTGTTAACATAAGTTCAATAGTTTTAAAAATTTGACCAAAACTTGGAAGAACAAAAGTATTGAACGAACTATATTCCTTGAACTCTTTCTTATTATCTGCGAGAAAAATATTCCTCTGTTTGTTTTTTATTCGTTGAACTGTAATCGCAATATGTTTCTAAATAAATTATAAATAATTAATTAATCAATTAATTATAATGACAATAGGAGTTTTTTCTTTACTTGTTCGTTGTAGTCCAAATTTAGTCGCTGGATTCTTACTTTTTTAAACAGGAAGTTACATCAATTTGATTATTGAATTAATTATTAATTTGAATTTTAATTTAATTTAGATTTCTTAAATTTTGATTTAGCTGACTGGGATTGGAGGTCATTTCTACACTATTTTGTTTTTTAATCAGATAAGAGTTAAAGATGGCGCTGAGGTATTCAGAAAGGATAAATTATGGTGTGAGATCAATCAACAATTAAGAGGCAATATTCTTTAAAAAGGTTTTTGATTGAATGTAGAAGAAATTATGCTTTACCTAAAAAAATATTTTTTCTGGATAACGAATTTCGAGATTTTGCTTTTCACAGTAATTTTTGTAACAGAAAATTTTAACATATATTTTGATTAATAACATTTTTTATTCATCAGCAAACTAATGCTCAAGAGCAAAATTTAAATTTACATACGATTTTTTAAGGAGATAAAGATCCTTGGTTTGTAAATTTAACAGATATTCAAATTCCTGATTCAGTTACAGATATTCTCATATTAGGTCAAGGTTTCAGTGACAGTGTGATAAAAACTAAGGCAAAACAGATGATGTAAATAGTAAAAGATGTTGAATCAAATATACACCAAATTCCTATTTTGGATCAGCAGGATTTCCGAAACAAGGAGTTACACTGTCAAAGAGCTTTGTTGATAGAAGTTGTTTGCATATTAGTAATATTGATCGTAAAATTTCTCAAAAGTTTCATGATGACGAAAGAATTTCTTAGAAACAACCCTGATATAGTTTGCATGAATACGGATAAAGGCAGTATCACTTTTTGTATAAAAAAATCGGATTATGTTAGGAATATCGAGAATATTTTTTCTAATCATGATAATTTTGAATTATTACATGGTAATCCGATAACAAAATTAAAAAGAGACACTTTTAAGATGCTCGACAATTGGAGAAAGAAAGGACTTCTGGGAAAGGATATAAAATGGACTGATATTAATACTGAAGATACTGTTCTTGCAAGATGTTATGGTTTGAGAAATATTCACAAAGATGGCTATCCCTTAAGAATAGTTATTTCAATTATTTATACCTCCACTAAATTTTTAAAACAAATTTTCAATTTGATTCTGAAGAACTCTATTACAACTTCTAAATACAATTTTAAAAAATAGCTGGGAATTTCAATAAAGTATTATTGAAAAAAGGTTCCGGATGACCATGTAATGATTTCTTTGGATATTATTGCAATATTTCCGAGTATACCCCTTGAATTAATTAAACAGGCAATTTTAAATATATGGGATTTCATTTCTCCGATTTTAGCAGAAATAGTGATGGAAGATTTGGAGGTTTTTTGCGTTTGGGAAATTAGATTTTGTTTTGCCTTTTTATTTTCGGTTTGCCGAGGATACCTTATTATGTGTTCCTCTAGCAAATGGCAGATGGTCATTGATACTTTTAACAGTTTTCATTCAAAACTTCAATTTACTCATGAAATAGAACCTATTCAAAGCAAAATTGCAGTAATCAAAAACTTAGTCGACAGAGCTATAGGTTTGTGCCATTTTTCATTTCACACAAGAAATTTGAATATTGTTAAGAATATCCTTTTTCTGAATCATTATTCACAAAAGTTAAGTGAGAAACCTATTGCAATTAGAGGTCAACAAATCCAAAGCAAACAGAGTAATATTTTGCTAGCAGATAATCAGATAGAGTTCAAGGAATATAGTTTGTTTAATACTTTTGTTCTTCCAAGTTTTGGTCAAATTTCTAAAACTATTGAACTTATGTTAAAAAAATTTTTAATTCATACTATTTTCCGTATACCATTTAAAATCGATTCAGTGATAAATTTTCGCAAAGATCCTTTGGATAATTTTTAAAAAGGTGATGTTGTCTACAAGATCACTTGCAAGATCTGTAAGATGAATTACGCGGGACAGACTGGCAGACTTCTTAATACTAGGATAGAGGAACACAAAAGTGATGTTCTTTTAGGACGCTGTTATAAGAGTGTTCTTGCCAGACATACAAAGGAGTTTGATGATGTTGACCATGAGTTGGACTGGGATAATGTTCAAATTTTGCATAATGAAAGTAAAGAGAGAAAGGGAGAATTCATGGAAATGCTTTATATTAAAAAACCAAAAAAAGTTATCTATTAATTCAAAAACAGATTCGCATAAGTTAAACAAAATTTATGCTAATATGATTAATTACATTTAACGAGGTACTTTCATGAATTTTTTTTTCTTTTACTTTCTCTATTTCTGATGTAATTGAGACAGATATTTATATTGTGTTCACAACAGATTGGCCTACTGAACCTCATTCGATTCTGAGGTATCAAAGAGAGAGAGCACCTGTTCTTCGGTGCTGTCAATTTCTACCTATTACATTTTTCTTGTCTTGATAAGGGTACTGTACAAGTACCGATACCTTGGTAATGCAATTTTTATTTTTTATTTAGTTTTTATTTTTATTTTGAATGTTATTTTATTGTCATTCGGCAATAATAAAAATAAAATGAACGAAAGAAAGAAAGAAGGGGATGTGTTTGTCTTCCATCTCATTTTCCTTTCCTCTTTTTTATTTTTATCCGAAATTTATTTTTTTGAACTTTTCATATTACATTACGAGTTTTTTTGTTCGTTGTAGCCCCAATTTAGTCGTTGGATTCTTGTTCTTTTTTCATAGGAGTTTGCATCTATTTGATTATTGGACGTTAAATAGGATTTTTCATTTAGATTTTAATCTAATTTAAATTTCTAAAAATTTTGTTTTCACAATAATTTGATTTCTTAAATCATTAATAAAACCTAGAGAAATTTTTGCTAAAAAACTACAAAAAGTATGTAATGATACATAATATATAATTTTACCATTTTAATGTATCTTGATTTATTTTTTATTAAGATGAATTACTACGATGTAAGTATTCGAATTAAGATTGATCTGAAAAATTCATTCGCGAAGGAGAGAGTAATATTTTTGATATTGTGAATTCGCTTTTCCTCTGGTGCTCATTCAAACCGTTGTTACGCTTAAACTTTTCAAATTTGCTTTCGCGTAAATGTCAAAAATAAGATAATAGAATAGGAAAATTATTGAACTGGAATCACGATGAATGAGATGGCCAAAAAAGACCATCGTCAGTTTCTAACTCATCAAAGTAATAACCTGATATTAAATCAGGTAATTAAGTATAATATTTTTACGAAATATAACCGCTTCATTCATAGAATATTAGGTTAGAAAATTGTAAACAAATTTAAAATTAAACAGGTTAGAAAAATTAATGGTACTAGCCCAATATTTCAAAATTGCTTAAAGGAGAAAAACATACCATTTTTTGAACAGAAATATATGTTAGAAGTAATATTTAATGTGCCGAATTTCTAAAAATAAAACCAAGCATGCAACGACTATATTTGGACAACCAGCCTAAAATGAGCATATTGCAATTTAAAAAAAAAAAAGATAAAATTTTTTCTAAAATACGAAAGAAAAAAATTATTTTTTTGGACAAAAATAAAAAAGATGAGAGATAGCACCGTGGTTTTTTTCTGTTACTGCCTGCTGCAATTTCTCTTGCCTTAATAAGGGTGCTGTATAAGAGCCGAAATGTTGGTGATTATTTTTTGTTTGCAAATTTCTTTTGTTATTTGATAATAATAAAAATAAAAAAGTCGAAAGAAATAAAAAAAGAGAAGGAAGGGGATGTGGTTGGTTATTTTCGCACTTTTCTTCCCTCTTTTTTATTTGTGTCATAAAAAAAAGACTTTTTTCTTTTCTTTTTTAACAAAATTTTTATCTTTTTTCTAGTTACAATAGGAGCACTTCATGGTGATTTCCCAAATTTTTTCACTGGATTCTTAGTTATACTTCCAGTTTTTCTGCAAAATAACTTGATTATTGGACGTTAAATAGGATTTTAAATTAGATTTAAATCGAAGTTTAATTTCTTCAATTTTAACATTTAATGATATAAAAATTTATTTTCAGCATTTTATAGTAGGAGATAAAATATAATAAATGTTTTTCAAAGTTCATTATGCTTTTCTAATTAATTTTTTGTATATTCGAATATATTATAATTTTTTTTTTAGAATATTAATTTTGTTTACAATTTTCTAACTTCCTCTTTATTCTTATGTGATTCCCTTTTAATATTTTTCAAATATCGATACATTATTTTTTATATTTACACGAAATGTCAAATTGTAAACGTTCTCGAGATCTTACCTGATCTTGCTCATTTTCGGAAAAAAAACAATCCATGAATTTCTATGATATTAGCTGGAAAAGCCTGCTGCATAATATTACATTTTCGCTCCAAGTGCGCAACCTGGGAAGTTAATTTATGATTATTGACTGTAAGTTTTTCTAGTAATTTCCTGAAGCTGTTAAATTTCAGAGACATCGATCGCAAAGGTCGTCTCGACCGTCGCGATATAGTGGGAGTTTCGGATTATACTGTTTTCATGCTGTTAATTGAAGTATCTAATTTTCTGTGAAACTTCTTAACGCGTAGACGAATTTGTGTTTTCCAAGTGTTGAACTTGAAATTGAATATTTGAAGAAGGTATATTGATTTTAACCTATCTCATTTCATGGGACAAAATATATTTTTTTCATTAATATTTGCAAACCTGCTTTCAAAGTGGGTAGCCCAATATTTTGGACAGGATAAAAGGTAGTATGTCTCGATGTTTATGATTCGCAAATTGAAGAAAAAGGGTCACGATATATCACATGAAACTATAAGAACTCATCTTCGTGCAAATGACGTAAAGTTTCGCCCTACAATGAAAAAACCATTGCT
>NC_046659.1:12670714-12690304 GCF_010883055.1 Belonocnema kinseyi | reverse complement strand
GAGGGAGCTCTTCTTAATATTTTGACACCAAAATCATGTCGATACACCTTACCGACTGCGAGTAAAGCCACCCACGCTTTAACTTGACAGACTGTATAACGTAAAATTCTCATTCTCGAAGAGTTCCAACACTTTTAAAAACTTTTCTAATAGTTCTTTCCATGATTTTGCGAAAAGTATTATATCTTCAAACTTTCAAAATAAGGCCTGATGGTTGAAATGAAAATCGAGGTCGCGTGAGCAGAATTAGAAAAATTATCGAATGTGGGGCCCGGTTTTAAAAACATGCATTTTTTAAATTGCGGCTGCGGTCACTGATTCACTAGTGTTAGTCATGCGGCACGCTTCTCACCGAGCGATGGCCTCCGTTGTTGTGGGCTTCAACTCCTTTAGCTAGAAAATTTCTTTTTTCATAATTAAAAATTTCGTATAATATTTTAAGTTATTTAATTAATTATTATTAAATTGATAATTTTTAATAATTATTAATTAATTAATTTTTTCTCGTGGTTTCCGGAAAACCTGAAACTACGGAAGCTCATTCTTTTCGTTGTAATTCTGGGTAAAACGTGGGTGTCTTTAAAGCGAAAAAATCATGGAAAGTGACGAAAATTCTTCTGATAAAAAAAGAGTATGTATTTCATAAATTATATGATAATATATGATATCAGTCATTGACATGTGGCTTTGATTAGTTTTGTCAACGTTCTTCCTAAATCATTAAAATCAAGAACTATTTGATATGATTTCATTTGTGTTCAAATTACGGGTGAAAAAGTTAATTTATGTTGTTCATTTAAATTTTCTATTTTTTAAATAGAAAAGCATTTTAACGTAAAGTTCGTAATATATTTCTAATTAATAAAATGGATCTTAAAACTAATTATTAACTGATTATTTAATCATTCATTAATATTAAACAGTAACCAGTAAACTACACTACAACTCATTGAAAAGAGAGAGAAATATGGTATAACTCTGACACCACCACAAATTGTTCTATATTTTAACTTAGATATAATTGAGTCTAAAAGATTCACGCATCACACCTTTAAAACTATAAAACATGTTATCTAGAAATCTGGTCGGTCGAATTGATTGGACGCTTAGTTTGAATATAAATAATTCACATTATGACATAAAAAAACAGACATTTTATTGCACATTCAAACTAAATAAACTAACGGTCTTTATAAAACTAATTAAAAATCGAGGTCAGACAAATGGTAAAAAATATTGCCCTGTAATCTATAGATAAGATTTTCATAGAGAAGTAAAACTATATGGACTAGAACTTTTGATAATTATAATTAGACGATGCTACTTCGATTATTTATATTATATTACTATCGATTTGATGATTTACTGCGGTGGCGATGAGATGATATGTTTTGTCACTAATTCGGGCGATTGGCGGTTATCCGCAAAATGCGAGTCGATCAAAATCAATGAGAACCATGACAATCTCATGATCGCATCGAAATCTTGTCAACGTCACCTATCAATGTTACTGGCTTAAATTTAATTTCTTAAAATGTCTTTTTTAAAGTAAGAAAGTGCTTAAAAGTTCTTTTAATTTTCTTTGAAACAAATATTATATACTTTATTTTTCAGGTTAAATATGCAAAATTACAAGACATTTGCCTTAATTATACAATATTACAAAAATCGGACGCAAACAAATAGGTTATTTAAATTCAAATTATCAATACAAACTTTTTAATATAAATATTATTAAATACGTTTCCAACATAAGAAATAATAAAAATTTGATTGTAGCTTCGGATTAGAATGACATTTCTGTTCACGAAATACGTGCTTGTGGAAAAATTATCTCATTATCTTTCGCACTTTGCCATTCCCAAGGGTACATCTACGGTTAATCTGGATATCAAAAACGTAAGGTCACGATGGACACCCGATGCACCTTCCTTTTATTATAATGAATCATCGAAAAAGCATTAAATCCATTTTTTAAACTTTGCTTCTCGTTCCTTCCACACATTCTAATCCTACTGAGTACTATGGCGGCAATATGTGTGGCCCTTGCTCCCTTTGCACTCTGCAACCCGATTTCAGAACTGAACTAACGTTATCTGTGTCGGGTAGTAAACTATTTATGGACCTCTCCCTGCCTCTTACCAGAGATGATAAATCACTCTCAGTGCCATATTGTGTCTTTAGATGTAGGTCGTTCCCGCATGAATTGGACAACTAGATAGTACATTCTCTGCAGTTATCAACGGGAATATCTTGGCTTAAAATGAAACCCTTCGTGTCTGATTCCATCTGGGTTATTTGAGTTAAGCAAACGTTAGCTGATACGCCATCGATTGATCATTCACATTTCGATGGAAGATGACATCCATCCTCTTGTCAATGAGCCGTTGAAGAAAGTTTTTCTCTAGTCTTTCTTGATCCGAGCCTTACCCAGTGTTTCAGCAGCCTCTTCCACTGCTTTATACAGAATCGCTCATTTGCTTAATTCTTTGTATTTCCTGACAATTTTAAGAAGAGGGTCTCGTACTCTTTCACAATCTCTAGAGTTAGAGAAGGTTGCTCTTTATATTTAGCATATACCGTAAGAACACCTGTGTAAAACATATGAGTGACCTTATGTTTTTGATTTCCAGATTAACCGTAGATGTACCCTTGGGAATTGCGAAGTGTGATAAATAATGCAATGATTTTTCCACAAGCACGTATTTCGTGAACAGAAATGTCATTCTAATCCGAAGCTACATTAAAATTTTTGCTATTGATTATCTTGGAAACGTATTTAATAATATTTACTTTAAAAAGTTCAAGACAAAAGTCGGTTGGTGTTGTAGAACAACCTGCCGTTATCTTTATAAAGGTTATTAATGACGAATTTTAGCGAAATGACGCGTAAATTAAGGCAAATGTCTCGTAGTTTTGCATATTTAACCTAAAGAATAAAGTTTATAATATTTGTTTTAAAGCAAATTAAAAGATCTTTCAACACTTTCTTACTAAATAAAAAGAAATTTTAAGAAATTAAATTTAGGTCAGTGACATTCATAGGTGACGTTGACAAGTTTGTGATATGTTTATCGTTCGTCAAAATTACGTCGTGACATTGATGAAAAAGCTTGTTTTCCGAATGTAGGTAAAGTGAAAATATAGAGAATATTTTTTTACTGTGACATATTTACTTTGCAATTAAAGAAAGATGAGCGATGACAAAAAAGCATCTGTGAACTTGAGTACTAATTGCTAGTGAAGCAGAAAACACACGTATTGATATAGCCCAAGGGAGTTTCCTTCAATTAGAATGGTTAGCTTCTCTCCTTCATAATATCAACGGCCATTCGGACAACCACAATCAATAATATCATGACCATCATTATTTATTGCTGTATAACCAGATCCCTTTTTCCATGAAGCACAGATTCAAGTTCCTCTGGAGCAGGTACCACCAAAAGCTTGATTGAAGCAACTTGAATTCACAGCAACGTTACACAAATGGACGGAAGCAATCACATTTGAAACTACCAAATCACACTTAAAAAGAGCCGCAAGGAATAGCTATCATCGATATCACAACCGATTGGAAAACTGTCGTAAGAGCCTTCAGAAGTACAGTTTTCATATCAAAGCGATGACCGTTAAATGAAAAGAAATGGAATGGATGATTCAACATAAAGGAAAAAATACCGCAAAATTTTTCTTTGACCTTCAAAACGTAAGGGTCACAATATATCTATACATATGCAAAAATACAAACACGCACACACACCCACATCTAGTTTAAAATACGGTTAAACCACTCCGGGGCCCAATGGAAGCAACTGTCATCTAAAAATCACATCGCTTCCCAGTTGAACAGCTCTCAATCATACCTATGGGCACGTCTCACGACCATGAGATAGATGGCCCCACAGGGGACGACAAAATCATGAAGACAAGCCGGCGAAATCCTCGTGAGTCTTGAGCGCACGGAGCGACTCTAGAGTGACAGCTTTCTGCATCCATGTCGCAAGTGTCTTGGCATATTTTTTCACGCAAGTATGACTTTAATGTTACGAACCAGTGATAGTTTTGTATCTACGAGAACACCAATCAAAAAGGCAATCACTTTAATGCACAGAATTCTTGAAAATAAAATCCAGAATCTAACAATCGAATTTGCACAACCATGATAAAATGATCTTATTGTAATATAAAAAAAATTGCCCTCAAAAAAATGTTGTAAAAAAATAAAAAAGAGGAAAGACAAGTGAAAAGATAATTAACCAAATCCTCGTACTTCTTTTTATATATTTCTTTCGTCTTTCTTATTTTTATTATTATTGAATCACAATGAAAGAAAATTTATAACTAATATTCCTAAACGGTTCGGTCCTTATAAAGCACCCTTATCAAGGCAAGACAAATTTTAGTAGGTAGGAACAGAAACGATGCTCCCCCCTCTCTTTGATACGTGAGAATCAAGTAAGGGTCAAAAGTCAAATCCCTTATAAACACACCATAAATGTCCGTCATGAGCACATCAGAAATAGAGAAAGTGAAATAAAATCAAGTGTCATAAAACCTCCCTGTTAAATATAATTAACCATATTCGTATAACTTTTGTTTAAATTATCCTAATCAGTTTTAAAATTAATAGATAACTCCTTGTGTTTTTTAATATAGACCATTCCATAAATTCGCTCTTTCTCTCATTACTTTCGTTATGTAAAATTTCAACGTTATCCCAGTCAAACTCATGGGTAACATCAACAAGTTCCTTGTCTTCTAGTCTGTCCCACGTAAGTCAGCTTATATATCTTGGTAGTGATCTGGTAGACAACACCACTTTTTTCAAACTTATCTAAATGATCTTTGAAAAAAGTAATAGTTGAATCCATTTTAAATAATATACGGAAAATAGTATGAATCTTAACCCTTCGTCACAAAGGTGGGCCGTTTACGACCAGGATCCTAGAGCTTTGTCAACTAAGTTTTTGATTACTACAATTTTGTTTTAAAAACGATGAGCAGAAACTAAATTTCAAATTTGACCTGAATATGTACCAATATGTACCTGAATATGTACCAATTGGTAATAATATTAACATCCTGATCTTTAATTATTTCTGTGTCAAATAACTGATTTTATTATTTTATCCTACTTCATCGGTTAATTGAAGTCTTGTATGAATACTGTTAAAAGCATTAATAACTATCTGCAACTTTACTAGAGGAACACATAATAAGGTATCATCAACATACAGAAACTAAAAAGGCGAAACAAAGTCTTAAGTTCTTGAAAGTAAAGACCTCTAAATATTCCATACCTATTTATATTTTCCCATCTATTTACAATTGCCTGTTCAACTACTTCAAGGGGTATACTCGGAAACATCGCAACAGCATCCAAAGCACAAAGGAATAGTAAGGAATGGTATCACCTCATGTGTTAATAAGGAAAGTTGGAACCACGAAGTCTAAGAATTCGTTAATGTGTGAGGGATCTTGCAAATTAGAAGAATGGGAAGGATTTGGAATTCGAGAATAATGGGTAAACTCCATGATAGGGGCAAACAGAGTTAAAATAACCAGGTTTTAACCAACCAACTTACAACGATGGAGACTACAGGCAGTCTCTTCTCTCCAAAGTTCGAACCGGGCAGCAAAGCCGAGAAAGGGCAAGCGATGGGGTTGAATCCAGGCGATGAAGCCAATATTCTGGAGAACAGCTGTCAGGGTTGAAGTCCTGGAGGATCGCGTGGCGTCCTGGTGGGTTGGTGTGCATCGCGTGACCAAATTAAAAACGAGAAGGTAAATGGCATAAAAATACGAAAAGTATCTAGAAAGTATAAGTACTACAATGGCATCATTATAATAATTTTTGATGTACGTGTGTAAGGGATAAAGAAAGTTAATATCAGTGAACAAAATATTGTAGGTTATTATGTTTAAAACTCAAGTTCAAAACTTCCAAAGCAGGTTGACATCATTGATATGGCAACCGCAAATGCGAATGTGCGTAGAACGTCCCCTGGGTATCCATCCTTAGCAAAAATTAACGAATTCTTAGACGTTCTTGTTTTCAGTTGTCACTTACAGGGACACTAATCTTTAGTATTCCTGCTTGATCTAACGAAGTCATTACATAGTGATCCGGAACCTTCTTTCGAATAATAAGTTTTGTGAATTTTCAGCTATTTTAAATATTGTATTTTGAAGTTGTGATAGAGACGTTGGGAATCAAATTAAAGTTTTGTTCTAAAAGTTTAGTGGGAGTATAATAGTTGAAATAACTATTCTCAAAGGATATACCTAAGACAATCTGATTTTTTCATACAGACAGTAATATGGCCTTTATCAGCATTCATACAAATTATATCAGGGTTGTTTTTAAGAAAACCTTTCGTTATCATGAAACCTTTAGAAATTCTACGATCAATACTACTGATGTGCAAACAATTTTTTTTTAAATCAATTTTTGGGACATAGAAGTAATTAAAGGTCAGGATGCTAATATTGTTACCAATTGGTGTAAGAAAAGTACATATTCACGTCGGATTTTGCATTTTTTTCTGCTCATCCTTTTCAAAACAAAATTGCAGTAAACAAAAACTTAGTTGACAAAGCGCTAGGTTTGTTCCATGTTTGATTTCACAACAAAAAATTTGACTATTGTTAGGAATATCCTTTTTCTTAATCATTACCTGCAATGTAATATTTTGGTTTCAGATAATCAGAAAGAATTAAAGGAACATAGTTATTTTAATACTTTTGTTCTTCATTGTTTAGTCATATTTCGAAAACACTTGAATTCATGTTGAAAAAGTTTAAAATTCATACTATTATGTTATGACGCTGTTATATATAAGATTTTTTTTGCCAGACATAGAAAGGAATTTGTTGGTGTTGACCATGAGTTTGATTAAGATAACGTTGAAATTTTACGTAGTGAAAGTAATCACAGAAAGAGAGAATTTATTGAAATGTATATTAAAAAAAAGGAGTTATCTATTAATTTAAAAAGTGATACACGTGGCGATATCAAGGTTTGTAAGCTTTTTTTTCCTCCATTTAACCGTTCCAAACGAGTAGAGTACAACCGAGATGGCAAGCATTTTATTTGTAGATCGCATGTTTAATATCGACAGACTTGCAGACAAAATTAGGCAAAGGAGTAGCTTCTATCTATTTTGGAGTGACTTCTTCACTAATATTGCATCTTAAATGCGGCTTTGAGGCATGGACGGGTTTATATATATCTCTCCATTGTCAAGATATCTCATAACACTAAATCCATAAGCGCAAGGTCATCAGAAACTCCGGAAATTTTTCCTTCCTTCAGATTAATCTAGACACACTTGTCAATTGCAAAGTCCATATATTTTCTGGTCATTCATATAATAAACATGAGTGACCTAATGCTCACCATGGTTAGTGTCGCCAGAAAGATATCCAAGAGAATTGCGAAGTGCAAAAGATAGAGGTAGAGGTCTGATGCAAAAGAGCAGAGGGCTCATGGTATCGCCCTGAAAGACGCCCCTCTGAAAGGTCACATCGTTCGCAGTCATACGCTAATTTCTAGATGAAATGGTAAATATAATTTCCCAAAGAGGCACCAATCTCTCTATGCACTTTGTTTTGTGTGGTTGAACCTTCAAGCTATCTAACAGACGAATGATAAGTCTATGAGAGGTTGAATCAAACGCTTTCCGTGAAATAATCCAGGGCATTGACAGGGCGCGCTGATGGTCTTCTACGTTTCTGCACACGCAGCTGTCAATTAGCAGGTTTTTTCGGAGGCCTGAAGCACCTTTTTTCGAGTCACGGTGTCCATACTTGCTTATCCACATAGGATCAATTCTTTTAACAATTTTGTCGTTTAGAACAGTGTAAATATCTTATACGGCTCGTCCAAACCAGTTAATGGCCTGTAATTCCCTGGATTCGACAAGTCGCCTTTTTGGATAGGAGTATAGTGCGTCCTAACACCAGCCACTTTGGAATAGGCGTTTCCAACTTGAAATATGAAGTGCATATGCGAGCTAGAGTTGGGTATGTAGAAGTTAATTTCTTCCATCAGAAGTTTCTGATACCATATGGTGCTGCAGCGGAAATGTTCTTCGCTCACCTAAAAGTTTTCATAATTTAGTCTACCTCTCTCAAAAAATTCTCTACATCGTTGGGCTTGTGTGATTTTTTGAGAGAAACAGGTAGATCGCTGTAGAGGGGCAATAGGTCAGCAAGAAACTGTGGATTCTCCCTGACCCATCTCTCCCTCTTCTCCATTCTTAACGTTAACGTTAACGGTTGATGTAAGCGTCTTTTGGTTTTTTGATGGATCGTCGGTTTTAGTCCTTCGATTTTAATCAATTAAAGCAGTCCTTGACCATTGCATACTTGAGGCCTGACATCTTTCTCCAAAACTTCAAGCTTGAACTTTCAGGAACTTAAAAGGGACTTGCAACCACTGTGCACAAAATATTCGGTTAAAGTAATCGTCATTGTGATCGGTGCTTTCGGAGCTCCGAAAATACAAATGGTTCTATCAATCCCCCAAAATATGAGACAGGAATACATCCCTCAGCAATAAGCATGCTTAAAAACACAGAATTGCAAATTACGAAGATGTGGTACTTCGTTTCTGTGCGGCATTTCAATTATTTCTACCAGAAGCTAAGGGATAAGAAAGTTCCTGGGATTGCCTCTGTCACACCCTTGCCATTACTCTATCGCCGTTTGCTCGATTGCTCCACAATTCGACTGATACTTATTCCGCGCAGATTTCGTGCCACCCTCTGTTCCCGCAAATCGCTTTCTAAGCGTTTAACAAAACATTTTATAAACACAGATTTTAATGCATTGTTTATGGAAATTTTCCAGGTTTATTTTTAGATTTAATTAGACTGAAAAAAATAATAAACCGCATTTTGTACATTTTCAGGAAAAGTCAGGAATCATCAGAGGAAAAGTTAGGACTTATGACCATTTTTGACCACTTTTGTATGGTTTTTCGAGAGAAATCGTCAGGAAAAGTCAGAACTCATGATAGTATGTTAATAAATCGTCAGGGCTTGGGTTTAAAGGATAATCCTTTTATTAGAGTACCAAGAATGGAATTCCATAAAACCGAACCCCTTTTCACCTCCTCGAGCTCCATCGTAGATAAGGTAATAAATAAGGAGGGGGAGATTCTAAGAGACAGGATCAAGGACAGAGGCTAAGCGGTGGCAAATGGTGTGATAACAAGGGACGAAGAGGGAGAATATACATATGTAATTAGGGCTCTGGATAACGGGGAAAAGCAGCGGATGGCAAGATGGGGAAGAAGTATCGTTGTTGGAGAGGGTAAGCTGGACGAGCGAGGCAATAGAGACGTAAAACTGTAAAAAGATAAAAAGAAAAGTGAAAAGGAAGTACATGAAGTAGAAAGAAGTTACTGTGAAAAGAGAGGAGTACGTAGAAATAAGGAATGCCTTTAGGTCGATGTGTCAGAAGAAAAATCAGAAAAAGGAGAAAGATCTGGAAAAGGAATTCAGAAGTATTAAGACAGAGGGGGATGTGTGGAAGATAATAAATAGATTTAGGAAGCGTAGCTTGGGGATTAGCGAGCAGATAAAGAGTGAGGAGTTAAAGGACTTTTTTAAAGAATCTTTTTAGGTCTCAGATGCATGAAAGAGAGAGAGAGAGACATCAAGCGAGTAGAAGTACGAGGATGGAAAAGGTGGAGGGGTTGAATTACGAGGAGATAGAGACACAGGTAGGGAAGTTCATGAGGTCAAAAGCAGTAGGGATGGACGGGATAGAGAACGAAGCATAGCTGTTTAGTAAACAAGAAGTTAGGGAGACGCTGTAGGAGGTAGTGAAAAAAGTATAGAAGAGAGAGATTTCCAGGAGGATAGAGAGAGGCTTTAATAGTGCCCCTGTATAATAAAGGAGATAGAGATGGCCAGAAAGACTACAGAGGGATTACGCTCATAAAAACGGCGTATAAAGAATACGCGATGGTGTTGGTGGAGAGACTGCGGAAGGATGTCGAGGGAAAAGGAATATTGCCGGAAACGCAGGCCGGCTTTAGGGCTATCGACAATATCTACGTTTTGCAGCACGTGGTGGATATAGAATTAGCGAAGAAGGGGGCAGAAGTGTATGCATTTTATGTGGATCTTCAAGGCGCGTTTCTTTTAGTGGATAGGGGGAGATTGTGGAAAGCGATGAAAAAGGAAGGGAGTGGAGAGAGGCCTGATCGAGACGGTAAGGAAGGTATATGAAGAGAAAAAAATAGAGTGAGAGGAGGAGAGGGATTTTCGGAGATTTTCTGGATCGACACCGGGTCGAGGCAGGATGTCCACTTAGCCCAACGCTTTACCCGATTTTAACAGGGGCTATGGAAAGTAAGATACCGGTCAGAGTGGTAGGAGGGGTTAGGATTTGGTCACTCACGTATGCAGATGACATAATCCTATAATCCTATGTATAAAAGTTTGTCACAATGAGAACCGCATCATTTCTCCGGGAGCGGGTGCTAATTTGAAAAAGTACACCCGGTCCCAGCGAAATCGCGGTAAAATTTCAGCCATAACCACGTCTAACGAACATGAGATAGATGGTTACAGTCTGTGACGGAATCAATACGATGATCCGGGACAAGTCTCGTGCACCCTGAGTACACGGAGCGACCCAAGGACGATCGTACAAAGGTTTGGTTCAAAACTCTAGCACACAATTGCATGGCTTGCGGCGGCCATTGAATAATACACAATTTTGGTGAAGAGAAGAAGCTTTTTAACACCAAAAAGTAGAATCTCAAATGCCGAGATTTTTTTATGTCGAAAATTTTGATTTTCACATGCTAACAAATATAATTATTTAAACAGCATTTTACGTCATATAAATGGCTTTACGTTTGCAATTTGAAAATGCAGAAGAATGAAATTTACATTCATGAGAAACACCATTACAGGGGTTCCTAACGCTGCTGGATTCGAATCTGTACTCAGAATTTTTAAATTGCAAACGTGAAGCCATTTACATGGCTAAAAAAATATTTAAATAAGAATTTTTGCTACTATGTGAAAATCGAAATTTTCGACTCAAAGAAAATTCTCGGCATCTGAGATTGTACTTTTTGGTGTTTAACAACTTTTCCTCTTCATCAAAATTGTGTATCTCTTAAGGCCGCTGTAATCCATGCAATTGTGTACTAGAGTTTTAAACCACACATTTGTGGATCGCCTTCTGCATTTTTCCCTCATGTGTTTTAGCATATTGTTGACACGCAGGAATGCTTTGCATGCTATTGACCAGTGAAAGCTTGGCACCTTCAAGAGCGCCAATGACAAGAACGATTATTTTAACGTAATATTCCCGGTACAATCATCGAAACTCCATTATAAGGTCTCAATTATACCTCTCTTTCTTTTCATTCTTCATGGCTATGATTTTTTTTCAGCTGGTGCCGAAAATTCGATAATAAACATGGTTTGCATCTCATAGTCAAGGAGATCTATGTCAGGCCTCGATCGCGCAAGAGAAACAATTGTCGAAAATATAAAGTTCCAGTATATGCGGCACTTTTTATTCTCGACAATTGACTCTATTTCCATCGGAGCATTTAGGTATAGGATGTCCCAGCATTTAAGGTACATATTTATATTTTCTGGTTCCTTGTGAGAAACTGAAAAGGATAGGATTAATATGAAAATTTAACTTAATTCATAATTACCGTGTAATTAGTAACTAAACATTAACCAAACAATAATACGCATTAGATAGCCAACAGTCCATGTGCCATCGCTGAAAGTGTGTGAGAATACAAGTTCAGATCTTATAATTTTCCTTCCGTTTTTTTGTAGGAGGTTTTTACAAATTGGTTGCAACTTAACATCAAACGAGATTCGAAAATTAACAAGCATCGTTTTCGTAGCAACCAAATTAGAAAACATTACTCGACGAGTTAAATACCTCACTTAAAATGGATGCGTTGTTTGAATTCTGTAGAATCCACCTCAATTATCAGCATTCCACAGAATTCTCCCGAGTTCTACAGAAATTACTTTAAAATTTTTGAATTATACCCTTTGAATTCTGCGAAATTCTGTTGTAATATAAGTCTGAAGTTCGCAACGTTTACAAAAAACAAAAAAATGAAGTCTTGGAAAAGAAAAAATGGTCTTCCTGAATGTTTCAGTATTCTGTGCCAAAAATACAAGAAAAAAGTTTCATCCCTTTAGTGAATGTGGAACCAACCCTAAATTAACCCCCGTAGTTAAGAAAACATATTAAGGAAAAAAAATTTTCCTTTTCCAATATTTCGTTTTTAATTTTTTTCATTTTTTGTAAAGGTTGCGAACTTCAGACTCGTGTTTTAATCGTCTTTCTCGAAAGTTTTTAAAGTAGTTTTTCGACTGGAGATTCCAATTAAGAGAGAATGGTTTTAACAAGAGTCTCTGTAAATCGTTAAAAACAATTACTTTGATAGACATTTTCACTCGTTTTTCTCCAACACTTTTTAAGTGTGTTTTATTTTGGAAAATAGTGAATTACATTTAGTAGATATTTTCAATCGTATTTCTTTCAAGTTATCTCAGTATTTTTTGGCCATTTCGGAAAATAATTAATTTGCTTTAACCAATACGCATGTTCATTTTCATGGGGAGGGCTTACAAAATTAAATAAATTCTTAAGTATTTAAAATTAACAACCTTCGCTTTTATTTCGGAAAAGGTTGAGTTAAATTTGTTAGATATTTTCAATTGTCCTTTACCTACGGTTTCTCAATATTTTTTGGAGGTTAGTTTCCAAATAAGCGTGTTTCTTTTTTATGGGAGGCACTTACAAACATGAAAGAAATCACTGAGTATTTAAAATTAACATTCTTGTTTTTTATTTAGGAAAATAGTTAATTAACTTTAATATACATTTTCAATCATATTTTTTTCAAATTCTTTTAGTATCTATTCAACAGGAGAATACAAACAAACGTGTTCTTGTTTAACGGGGAGCTTTTAGGTGCTCTTGAAAAATTTCTAAGTAATCAGGAGGTAAAACACTTCTTTTTATATCCAGAAATAATGAATTACCTTCGAATAATTCTCTTTTGGAGAAAATAAGGACCTAACTTCGACAGACATTTTCATAACGTCTATCGTCCTTGATGTTTCAAACTTGGCTCGAATTGGCATCCTCCAATCATCAAACAGGCTTTGGCGCGTCGGGTCAGATCCTGCGTTGCCGACTGAATCATTTCCGGCGTGAAAGACGCACATCCTTGAAGGAGCCTTTGGCGCGCAACTTCTTCAGCCTCGATTTCGTCACGTGGTAGTGGTTTAGCGTAGACGTACGTCTTTGGAGGATCCCACAAGAGAAAGTCTAGTGGAGTGATATCTGTTGATCTGAAAATAATTTTATACTAGAGACTTTAAAGTGTTTATAGCTCTCTTACGACTAAACCTAGTTCCTAATTCTCACATTAAATTTTCTACTGTTTCTAATCCTAAACTAAGTGTTTTTCAGAAATATTTCATAAAGCATAATGAATTTAATTTTTAAGTTTCACGAAATTTACAACAGTTCGCGTGTTAAACTTTTTTCCGCATTTTAATTTCAAGTTTACTTTTGTGGCCACTGAATGTAATCAGCTGCACTTTGGTTCAGAGCTTTGTATCCAATCCAATGATTCCCAAATCGCTGGTTGATGATCTCTACAGCAGTTTTCGCATGGTGTGCAGGGCAACCATCATCTTGAAAAATTAAATTTTGAATCACCTTTAGAGGAACATCATCAAGCATAGCAGGAAGAGTGTTCTGTAAGAATTCTAGGTGCATTGCGCCCTAAAAGGAAATAGAGGCAAAGGGTAAAAAATAAAAAAATTTAATTTAATTTAAAAAAGACAGATTTTATAATAGTTTATCCTTTTTCATCTTAACACTTACATTGAATGTTCCTTCCAAAATGTGTGGATCCATTAATCTGTCTTCGAGTTCTTAGGGCTCCAATAATGTTCATTGTGAACGTTGAAAATTCCTTCGAGATCTGCGAGTGAGTAAAGAATTGAGAGAACTACCGAGAGCAGAGACAGAATCGATGAATCGAGCACCCATCCAAAGAAAGGACGTCGATGTAGGAAATAAAGATACGTCGCCAGAAGAAATTGACGAATTAATTGACTTTAAACGAACACCAATCCTGTTTTTCAACTTATTTAGAAGAGCTAGGCTGTACAGATCTTTTAAAAAGTGACATTTTTGAAAAGTTAGGAAGCCAACCGACCACACAATTTAAGCTATATTAATAGCGACCTTGCGGAAAATATCTTATAAAAATACAGGTCAGTAAAGATTGTGATTGATACGGACTTACCTTATGCAAGTCCGGCCTTTGTAATAAATCATAAAAACAAAGATCTGCGATTAGTCGCGGACCACCAAAAGCTTAACAGTCAGACCGAAAAACTTCATTTTCCTTTACCGAACATTGACGAGCATCTAGAAGGGTTAGGCGATAGCGAAATATTAACCGTGTTAGATTTGGTTGAAGGGTACCTTTTAATACCCGTCATAGAAGAGGCTCAGAGAAAAACAGCCTTCAAAACACAAAAACAAACGGGTCAGTTTACGAGAATGTGTTTCGGGCTTGAAAATGCTTTACTTTATTTTACGAAGATAATACAAAAAATTTTAGGTCCATTGAGTGATATTCTCAAATTATATCTAGATGATTTTTTAATTGCAGCGAAAACCTGGCCAGAAATAAAAGAAAAGTTTGAACTTGTTTTTAACGCCCTAAAGACAGCAAGATTGACTCTCAAACTATCGAAATGTAAATTTCTCAAAATTAAAGTAACGTAAGAAGGTTACAATCCATCAAAAAAGGGGGTCGAACCAAGCGAATCTGAAGTTGATAGCATTAGAAACTTTCCACAACCGCAAAATGTACACGACGTTTTAAAATTTTTAGGGTTAAGAGGTATCTGTAGGAGATTTATTGTCAAGTTTTCTGAAATCGCAGAACATCTGCATCGGTTGTTTTAAAGAACTGATTTAGAAAATATGAAGCGAACCGATTTTTAAATTATTTAACGCAAAAGCAGAAACAGAGCTCCATACCGACGCCATCTCTAAGGGACTCGTGGGAATGCTTTTCCAGAAAGGATCCGATGAAAAACTTCACCTCTTGTATGCGCTAAGCCGACTCACAAACGACAGTGAGAAAAACTACCATTCTAGTAAGCTGGAATTGCTTGCGATTGACCAAGGAGCAAAATGGCACACAGTGACGCTTTAAGTAGGGTTCCAGTAAATCCTGTGAAATTGATGGAAGAAATCGAAAATCGAGCATGCGTGCTTAGTATTGTTAAAGCCGACGGCGAAATAATTCTATTTCAGTATGTAGACAAGAATTTGCAACGAAAGCGACTAATTCTGGAAATCTCCGAAAACGAAAAGCATGAACAAGAAAAAATGGAAATTTCTAGCCTTGAAATAATCAACGGTATATTGTATAAATGCAAAAACTCAAAAAGACTACGTTGTACTCGATCGGCTATGTAAAAGTGTCACAATTCGTTTTCACGATCTTAGAAGTCATCCCGGATTAGAACGTACTGTCGCAATAATGAGGGAATTTCATTTATTTCTGAAGATAAGAAGGTAAGTGAAGCAGCACATTTACGCGTGTTTTCACTGTTTAATGAAAAAAGCCAAAATGGGTCGCCAAGTGGGCGAACTACATCCGATTCCTCCAGGACATCGACCCTTCTGAATTACACACGTCGATCACGAAGAACCACTGCCGATGACCCGACGAAAATATCGGTACGTTTTAGTTATCACGGATAATCTCATAAACTTCCCAATTTAAAAACCATTCAAGGACACCAAAGCTTCAACAACATTTGCAGCCTTACAAAAGATGATCGTAGATTTTGGAGCACCATCCAGGTTAATCTCAGACAGAGGCACGTATTACCAGAAATACTACAGGATGAAGCTCGAAAAAAAATTAAAGAAGCCCAAGCCAGCTATACAGCTTACTATGACAAAAGTCGTCAAAAGAATGTCATCTTCAATGTCGGAGACATAGTTTACATGAAAAATGGACTATCTACATCAGGAGAATTGTCAAAGTTCATGGCAAAATTCAAAGGAGCTCTGGTTATCACGAGAACGCTACCCGCGGACAACAACGGCATTACTAGCCTACGCAAGGATGGCATAGGCAGGAGTTACGCTTCAACTGCTCATGCCTACCAATTAAAAATCTGGAGAGCAAGCGATTCAGACGATCTAATCATATTTGATAAGGACTCAGACAAGCCAGAAGATAAAGATCCAGCAGAAGATAAAAAAGAGTTGCAAAATAACGATGTACATGAATCTTAAGAAGAATCAGATACCAAAATTAATAGCGGAATCAAATCGCGACCAAGAAACACGATTAAAAAACCAAATCGCTTTGGTTACGATAATAATTCATTTTGAAGATTAGATTGGTAGAGAAAGCTTATATTTTTTCATTATACTTTCCATGTACAGTTTCAGATCAGCAAATGTTAATAGAATCATTGTCTCGAGGTCGAGCCAGACTTAAAGGATGGCCGAATGTTAGGGACATTGCTTAATTTCATTAGCTAGGGATTTTTATTATTCGTCAGGACTAATGCTCATCTGGTAAGTGCGTATCAGCGAGCCGATCCGATAACATCTTTTGTACCAACTGACTTAACAAACTGTTATTAATTCTTGAACATTCGTTCGTTGTTCGTTTAAACCATCCCGACACATTTACTACTAACATATTTGACAAAATTTGCATTTCTCTCAAACTGGGACTTTGTTTAAAAAGGAAGAGAAGGTTGCTTTCCTCAGGCTAACTTCCCATTGCAAGAATGTTAGGGCTGGTCTGGCAGTTTCAAAAAGAATTTTGTTCAAATCTCGATAATTTTAGGACACACAGCATGATTAGTAAAAAAATTTATAATTAGCAATAGCAAATAAAATATCGTAATAATCTGCGAGATTATTCTTCTCAACATAGAAAACATTGATATAGACAATTATAACATTTTCTATTAATGTAAAATGATTTTGAAGAAATAAGAAATCATTTTTAAAGTGAGTTAAGAAGATAGGTAAAATTTGCCAAGTGTACACTTAAGATTTTATTGTCTTCAATCTTATATAAAGGCAACTAGATTTCAGTACTATTAAATCTCTCTTAAAATCCTGCAAACTGGTTATACCTTATGTAACGGTTTGCAAAGGTACAGGGGCAGATATTTTCGAGTTTTCACCTTGACTGATAATGTTGAATAATACATCATTCTTGCTACAATTGACCTATTTGACTTTTTTATGAGTGGTTTAGGAAAGAATTTTAATCAGGAAAATCGTGGTCCATTGTTTCACGAAACAGGACAATGGCATCTCCAGGCACACCTTTTAGAAAAGGGCGGAAACTAATTCCCATACCCAATAAATTAGAAAAAGAGGCTTAAGATGATCTCAAGGTACCGCGGCCTGCCTGCTCCCTCGGCGATCTTTTTCTTTTGTTCAGCACTGGGCTCGGTCTCGAAGCTAGGTGGCTCTCAACCGACGACTTCTGCATTAATTTAAGTGGACATTGAAATGGAATATAGTTTATGAACTCTTGCGCGCTACCATCGAGGTCTAGTTGAGGGCGCGCACAGTGGGAGGAAATGCACTTTCTTCTTTCAAAAATGTCCAGAGCCTTCAATTTTGGTCCGATTTTGAATTTTTTGTTTTAAATTAAAGTTCAGTAAAATCTAAAGAGCTCGACGCTCCAAACTTTTATCTCCACTGTTTGTTTAATAATAATTTTGTCATTCAAAGTATGGAAAAACTGAAATTTTGTACATTGCAATTTTTTACGCTTTATTAACTGATTAGATAAACTTTATATTGTCTTAAGGGCATGTGATTACCGACCTTACTTTATCAGTTCACTGAATGTTTTTTTGAACTTAAGAACTTTTTTTGTGAATAAAATATCGAGCTGAAACTTTGGAAAATGTATTAGAGTACAATAAAGTACGTTTAGGTATTGCATTTTGGTTGTACACGAAAATACGAACCCTCTAGAGCCTCGTCTAGTGGCCGCCAGGGTTCGTATTTTCGTGTACAACGTTACCGTTGATGCCGATGGAATTGATAGTTGAAAATTTTTTTTTGCATCTTTTATTATTAAGCTTTATACTTAAACGTAGTTCTCTTTCGGCGCTTGGATTTTGTCAAAGTTTAAGAGCGATATTTTATGTATAAAAAATGTTCGAACGTTAAAAAAATGTCGAGGTTCAGAAAAAAGATAAAACAATTTTCAGTGAAGTTCCTACCAAAATGCAGTACCTAAACGTACTTTATTGCACTCTAATACATTTTCAAAAGTTTCAGCTCGATATTTTATTTACAAAAAAAGTTCTTAGGTTCAAAAAAATATTCAGTGAACTGATAAAGTGAGGTCGGTAATATAGGTACTTGGCTGTGTCACATGCCCTTAAATGAATGTTTAGGGACTGATAGAATACAAAATAATTTGATCATTATTTCATTTATTTGTTATAAACAAATTTTATGAACAAAATAGCAAGTGGTTCCCACGAACTCCATTTCAATTCGCATTAGTAAAAGTTTTTCCTATAACGTTTAAAATTGAAAAATTGCCACATTATTCTGTGCTCAGGTTGAATGCTAAATTGAGGTGTTAATGAGACATTTCTATCCCCACTTATTCTCATTACTGGTTAGTGTTGCGGAAAATTCCTTAATACTGGACAGTCTCGACAAAAATTTATTAAAATTTTTGGTTTAAAAAATTGATTTTTACTTAAAACAGAAGTAATTTTGAACCAAATAAATGAATTTTCAACAACAACAAAATAATTTTTCTATCAAAAAAGACAAATTATAAAAAACTACAAACTATAAAAAAAGTATGCAATTGGTTAAAAACTTCCGTAAATCATAAAAAAAAAGAAACCCGCGCGTTTTGTTGATAATTAGACTCCATACATATTTAATTTTGTATAAACATATTTAGTATAAATAGTATAAAAATTATTTTCAGTAATGTACGTTACTTTTTTCTTTAAGTAACGTACGTTACTGTGCATTGAAGTTGCCCAAACATTTTAACACGGCAACGCGTCTTCGACTCGACCTCTATGTAACAAAATGAAGAAGACACCGGTTTAGATCCACAGCGCTTCGAAATCCAGGCCAGCTCTGAACAACAGAAAAAGGTCGCCGAGGGAGCAGGCAGGTCGCGGTACATTGAGATCGTCTTAAGCCAAAAAAGAATGACAGCTGCATCGCTACGAAGCGTGCTGCTATGCCTAGGTGATTTTAGTAATTGATAACAAGAATTGTTCTGTCTTCTCGCAACGAAAATTTTATTTTTATTTCACCTTTTTGATATTTGGTAAATGATTTACGTATCTCTTAAATTTTGTTTAAAAGCTGCCCTTTTGGAGTGATTTCCTTGCTTCTCGCGTTTTGAGGTGAATTTCAGTGATTTCCCTTGTCTGTCACATTTACGGTTACTTTAAAAAAATGGAAGTCTCTACGTGTACTGAACTTCCGGTACAAATATGGGCTGTTATA
>NC_046659.1:12648410-12670614 GCF_010883055.1 Belonocnema kinseyi | reverse complement strand
CCGGCCATTTTTACCGAAATTTCAGTAGAAATATATCAAGTACCCCTTTTTAAGGAAAATTTACACATGGCTATAAAGGCAGAAATGAAGCTAAGATAATTTCTCATCGAAAAATTACTATAATTATTGTAAACCGCATAAACTGGAGTTTCGAAACCCCACATTAAAAAGTCAAATTGGACAATTGTAGCAGGAGTTATGTATAATTGAAAAATAGCGGCGAAGGTAAAATGTCGTAAAACGGGCTCCTGTAGCTTGACAAGCCATCTAAAATCTTTCATAAACTACGTTGCTTCGTTTTCTTTTGTTTAAATAATTATGAGTAAAATTTTTGTGAAGTTAAAAAGAATATAACGATTTTTTAGATGGATATACTTAGCTAATTTATTCACAATACTAGAAGAATCAGACAGATTCCCATATCAAAATCTTGGACAATATGTTTGACTAGCGAATTTAAGCTAGAGACGATAAATGAGCGTCTTGTTAGATTTATTTTGATCGAAATCTGTCAAGATTCTCCGGGAGTTCGTTACCAATATTACTGGACAAAATTTCAAATGAAATTTTTTCTCCTTGATTTTTTTGTCATTCTTCTTATCGGCTGCTTCCTTCTCCACATTTTTAAGGTTTAGCTTGTTCCCAGATTCCTTGGGGAAACAATCGAATTCCCTGCTTGAACATCAATTATATTGAAGAGGCTATCTGCTTCTTTAATGGCGGATTCTTCTTAACTGTGAGGGATTATACACCAAGCAACTCTGGAACGAGCCGTTAGTGTTAAAATAAATTTTTTTCATAGCACTAGCAACAGCAGCGCGAGCTTGGAAACTGTTGCGCTTGGCACTGCCCGTTTTTGGGATTACCAACAATCTCTCGTCTTAATTTTCAATAGAGCGTGGTATCAAATAGCCTTAACGTTTAGAAACAACCGCGCTTGTCACTCGACTCATTCGCCGCAATATACCAACTGCGCTATGCTACTTTCGTTTATGAACAAAATATATTTTTTCAAGTTCAAACCCTACTGTTAATAACACAAAGACTATAAAGAGATGAACCGTTTGCGTGTAAAGGGTCGGGTTTAATTGAATTGTTGATTAGTGAAAAACACTCCCGGATGATATAAAATAGCGTTTATTATGGATATATATGAACCTAGATGTTATTCATTTAAAACTGCCCGTAAATGGAATGAATATACTATTGCAAAGTGTATAAAGTTGATAAAGAAAGTATGGCAAAAGAACAGTAATAAAATCGAATAATCCTGTAATTCAGATGCGCCTGCATTACATCTGTTTACTTCCATGTCGAATAATTTGGTCGCAGGTCTTTGATACGTTCTGGTCGTGGTCTTGATATCCGCAACTCTCACTTGTCCGTCATCTCCTGGGTAGAATGCAGATATTCGGGCTTTCAGCTACTGGTTCTGTGGTTGCCCGGAATCTGCAATGATAACCAGGTCTCCAACTATTAGATCTCCTCTGTCTTGGTATCATTTGCTACGCTTGTTGATAGTTGGCAAATACTCGCGAATCTATCGTTTCCAAAATTGGTCTGCAAAGTATTGAGCTTTGCGCCACTGCTTCCGAAGGATACAGTCGCGTTGTTCGAAGACTCCGGGTGCGCCGTGATTGCGGGGAATTTCGCCGGGTGAAACTCGGAGAAATTGCGTCGGTGTCAAGCTCTGTATGTCACTCAGATCGTCCGAGACGTAGGTAAGTGGCCAAGAATTCACCGAATATTCGGCTTCAGTGAATAAAGTCTGCAAGGCTTCTTCCTTCGGAACTTGTTGTTTGAGAGTTACTGAGAGTGACCTTTTCACTGACCTCACCAGTCTTTCCCAGCAGCCACCCATATGTTAACTCATTGGAGAGATAAATTTCCACTCTATTCTCTCCTCGGCTGCTCTGCGTTGAAGTTCCCTCCTTCCAGTTCAGCTAGTGCCTCCCTCAATTCTCGTCCGCCTCCGACAAAGTTGGTTCCATTCTCAGGTATACTGCTCTGTAGGCTAAACACGTGCACAAAACACCGTAGCGTTTTTCTCTTCTTCGACCGTTTGTCACTTGGTATGGATCAAAATAATCAACTCATACGTTTGTAAAAGGATACTGTGATCCATCGGTTCATACGATCGGAAGCTGTGCCATGGCTGGAATCCGGACTTGGGCTCTTCGATTCTTGCAATCCTGACAAGAATTCCATGTACTCTTTACTGCTGTTCGGGCCTTCAGGATCCAATACAACTGCTTGCAATCGTTGAGGACTCTCTCTCTTCCGTGGTTACCTGCTTGAAGACGAAAATGGTGTATCATGAGACGTACCGCAGGGTGCTTTCCTTCTATGATCACCGGCTGCTTCGTAGCATTGCTCACAGCATTGTTGTCTCTGATTCGACCATCAGTTCGTATGAGACCGTCCGATCCGATCATCGGCGAAAGCTGGTATAATCGTGAAGAAGGAGCTAGATTCTTCTTCTTTCTCAACATTTCACGTACTTCCGGGAAACTATCTGCTTGCTTCATCTTGAGAATTTCCAATTCCGCTTGCTGCACCTCAGGAACTGTCAGTCATGTCTGCAATATCTTTGCAGTGTTGGAAACGTTGTCAATTTCTCCATTTTTTGCGACAAATTTGGTCCAGGCCTAAGAGCGAATCAGCCGATGACATTTGGAGAACCTGGAAAAATCAATTAGAACATCGAAATTTACCTTCTGTGGCAGAGTGCCACAGAATGCTTTCTTTAAATCCAGGGTCGTTTCCTGTTGCTGCTCTGAGAGAAGAATTTGTGGCCACTCAGACTCGTCTCTCCGAAGAAATTCCGGTCCTACGAACCACCTGTTCGTGGAGTTTATTTCCAAAGGATAAGTGTCTTACGTGTGTACTTACGTGCGTCTGATCGAATCCACCTGAGAATTGTCTGAGAGTCGATCCACATGAACTTCCTTCCAATGTATATGCTGTGCTCCGAGCTGATAAAATTCGCCAGTCTGCTGCCCATAACCGCTGTTGCAGTTCCAATCTAGGAATCGTCGTCGGTTTTAGTGGCGCTACTCTGCTTTTCGACATGACTAAGGTCGTCCGAATTCCATTCTCCCTTTCCAATCGCAGAAATGCAACGGATGCGAAGACTTGCTGACTGGCATCGCAGAAAACATGTAGCTGGACATCCTGCACTGCGCCCATATCTGAAACATAAGAACGAGGAATACGCAGCGCAGCTTCACTGTCAAGCATTCAAGTTCCCCACATTTCGCACAAGTTCTCTGAGAGTGGTTGATCCCAGTCGGAACCAGATCTCCAGATATCTTGCATCAGAATTTTGGCTCTGATTGACATCACTGCCAGAAAACACAATGGGTCGAAAACCGACATTATGAGTTCGATAACATCCCTCTTGGTCGGTGACTTCTCTGCGTTGACGACTCCCTTGTCAAGTTTTGAAAACTCGGTGGTGAACGTAAAGATATCGCTTTCGGGTACCCAGATCACTCCCAAGACTCATTGATAATCTTCACTGCTGAAAGATAGCTAACTGCCACCTGTTGCAATTGCATCCTGGGGAAGAGATTCACGTACTTCCTTCGAGTTCGTCACCCAGTTCCGAATCTCGAAACCACGTTTCTAATGTAAGAAAGACACTTCCTTGGCTCGTTGGATGGCTTCCGTGATAGTGTACAGGCCATCTAAATAATCATCCACGTAGTGTTTCTTTGTGATGGATCAATAAGCATTTGGAAACCTATTTTCAAATTCTTTTGCATTTCTATTCCGAATTTCTTGGGCTATTTAAGGTGATGACACTGCCCCAAAAATCATGACTTGCATTTTGAATACGAATATCTCATTCGTGTCCTATCTTGGACCCACGATTCTCTGGCTGCATCGATCTTCTTTTAGAATACGAACCTGGTGAAACATCTCCTTCAGATCGCCCCCATTGGCGATCGCCCGCTCTCTGAAACGAAAGAGTACTCCCACTAGAGAACCAAGAAGATCTGGGCCTTTCAGGAGCCTATCGTTTAAGCTCACACCATGAGACTTCGCAACTGCATCGAATACCAGACGCATTTTTTCCGGTTTGTTTGCATTATCGACTGCTAAGTGTGGTAAATACCATGTTCTTGCAGGTTTTTAGCAGCTTCCTTCTTCGTCAATCGTAGTGCGTATCCCTTTTTCTGGTAGTTCTGAATTTTCTTCTCATACTCGAGGCAAAAAGCTGGATCACGATACATCTTTCTCTCTAGTTCAACGAATCTTTTCTCTGCCATCTTCCCACTTGGTGGCAACGTCTCGTTATCGATCTTCGATAACAAACTACGGTTCGGTTCTGTCTATTTTGCACTTTTCGTGCACAACCCAACCTAAAGCAGTGAGAGAGGCCTTGGGAGAATTTCCAGGTCCGAAAATTGATTTGCAAGCTACTAGAAATTCACCGTGGTCTTCTACGATCAAGATTCTAGGTTGCGCATGCAGTATGTCTGACAAAGCTAATCCTCGGAGATGCTGCTAGACATCAGTGTCGATTTTTACTGTAGATCTTGATAAATTCAGGGTATTCTGTGCCTGTACGTAAGTCATTGTGAACTCTCTGTCTGAAGGACCTCAAATTGTCAGACTTACATGTGGTGATGTTGGTTCACTTAGGGTAACTCCGTTCATCCACTCAGCATCTAAAGGTGCAAGCTTACCTCTCAAGCCCAGCTTTCGAGCTAACTCTGCGTCAATGACCGCGACTGATGAACCACAATCCAGATAAGCATATGTGTTGATTTCTCTTGCTGGACTCTTCAGAGCAACGGGCAGAACTCTCATAAAAGCGTGACGTTTCCGACGCTGTACAAAGTTTATATGAACCTTTTCCGGGAACTCTTCTTCATTCTTCAGTGGGGCTGTTTCTGCCGACCTTCGCCCGTCCGTGTGCAACAATGCATGATGTCGTTTCGGACAGCCGTCTTTGTTGCATCGTCGTCGTCTGCAGTCTCTGATAGAATGCAAAGGTTTCAGGCAGGAAAAACACAACCGCTTTTTTGTTGCCCAATTCCAACGTTCATCTACACTGACTTTCTTTATAGTTTCACACTTTGACTTATGATGGTCCTTTTCACAGTAAGCACACTTCACCGATTCATTTTTCTTGTCCAAAACCGCAGCAATCACCGCGCCTTTTTCATTTTTGTCTCTAATTTATCTACACTAGGGTCGTACACCTTACTCACTAAATTAGCTTGCCTTCGTATCCACTGTGCGAACATTGCGATATTTGAAAAGTCTGTTTCCTGTTCACAAACAGCAGCCCATTGCAACTTTTGAACGAAAGGCAACTTTGCTACCACTTGATCTAAAAACATGAGATTGTTCAAATACTGAAGCTTCCCTAGCTCTTGAACTGTGGATACAAAATTTGAGACTGAACTGAAAATAATAGCACTGATTGGAGACCGTTCTCCTTGATTTCTGGGTAACTAGTGATATTACGCATTAAATTTTTAATAACATACTCCGGTCGAACAAAGTGTCGCTCCAGAGTTTCTATCACCTCGTCTTCCCGGTCGATTATCAACAGTCCTCTCACTACTTCCAAAGCTGCTCCTTTCAGGCACTTTTGAAGGCGATTGATATTCTCGTTCGCTGAGAGTCCGCATGCCTCTGTCGATTTCTTATAAGTGCTGAAAAAAGTGGTTATTTTCTTACCCCTCTACTGAAGCTGGGTAAGTCTTTCGTCATCGCCTATCGGGCAAGGTATTTTTTAAAGCCTGTCACTTCTGTTGTCGTTCGGGGTTGTCTGGGAAAAGAGTGTGATCGTCGTTCATGATCCTGTCTTCTCATCAGCTGTTCACCTTTATTGTTATTCTCTTCTGACTCCTTCCATGCTAGAACTTCTGATTTCACCCTGTTTTCTGAGTCTTCAGATTTTCTCGAGCACTGATCTTCACTTTCTTCCATATCAGCTTCTTGGAGTTCTGCAAGTTCTTAATGCAGTTTAAGGATTGCTTTCTTTCATTCAATCCGCTTTCGTTTCGCTTTTTCTTCAAGACGATCTACTTTTTCGGCTTAACGGAGTTTATGACGTTTGCGCGCGATTGAGCTTGAAACGGAGATTTCTGAAATAATACTTTTTGACCCTGGTTCGGATACTGACCGGTGGGAACGTTCACCCAGGCGCTCGGATTCAGCTCGTCTTTCCTGATAGAATTGTACTTGCCCAGTTATGAGTTTGCCGGCTGCAAGATCAGCTGACCCTTATTCTCACGAGAACTTTTCGGATTTTCTGGATCGGGTTTGATTGGGGTGCTCGTCTCCCCAAGCTCCGCTCCTGGGCCATGAGTCCCGTTAGCTTGCGATGAAGCTTGCTCAACGACGGTGCGGTCGACCCTTTCACTTTCAGATCTACTACCCGTTTCGCTATTGTTAGCTCTTTCAGGCGCGTCCCTGTCCTTAGCGTCTTTTCACACAACACACACAATCTGATTCAAATCCGAATCCCCCGCGAATAGGATCCGGCTCGAAGGACCATTTGTTAATAACACAAAGACTATCAAGAGAAGAACCGTTTGCGTGTAAAGGGTTGGGGTTGATTGAATTGTTGATTAGTGAAAAGCACTCCCGGATGATATAAAATGACGTTTATTATGAATATATATGAACCTAGATGTTACACATTCAAAACTGCCCGTAAATGGAATGAATATACTATTGGAAAGTGTATAAAGCTGACAGAAAGTATGAAAAAAGCACAATAATAAAATCGAATAATCGGTGACAAACGTTTGATAAAGTTCAAATACACATTTGATAAAGTTCAAATAAAGAGTTCTGGATTGCCCACAATAACCCACTTTCCGGGTCGTCGCACAAACTGATCCCTCCAATCTCTGCCGAGTCCTTCAGGCCCTTTCTTACCCCTCCCTTCCAATAAATTTGTACTTTGTAAGTTTCCGCTGAACTAGCTAAACGCAGCGATCAAGTGTCGAAGATATCTTCATTGCGGGCGACCAATTAAAAAATATTTCTCAACGTCCACAACACCTACCTTACGTAACCTTCATCTACGTTTAAGATTTTAATTTTTATATTCCCAGCGGTAAAAAGTCCAATTCTAATTTTAATGTTCTGTTCAAAAATATTTTCTTCAAATACTATTGCGAAAATTAAAATTATCTGAGAACACTTTGTGAGTTCGTTCACTAAAAAAGTCATAAAAAGTTGAATTTCAATATGAACAACAGTAATCCCAAAATTTAATTTGAAAAGTCTCTTAAAATTCTAAAAAGTTTTACAAATTTCTCTTTTCTACATTTACGATTAAATGATAAAACCTCTATTTGTTAATTTTATTATGCAATAAGAAAGAAAATCAGAAAAGAAAATTTATTAAATATTTTTCTATTAAGTAATATCACTGAACTTACTGCTTTTTTTATTATTTTTTGAACTATTGTTTCACCATGTATGAATTGTATAAAAAAATTACCCAAATTATAAAGTCCGCGAAGTATATTTGATCATGACACGTTTTCCTATAGTACTTCCAGTATTTGGTAATGTGGTGAATGAGTCGAGAAAGAATGGCGATTGTTACTCAACGTTAGAGCTATTTGACATCACGTGCTATTGAAAATTGACACGAGAGATTGTTGTCAATTTCAAGAACTGGCATGGCTGAATGCAACACTTATCGAGCTCGCGCTGCTGTTGCCATTAGCACGAGCGGCTCGTGTGAATTAAGGAGCGGTCAGTGCGTTGACAACTGTGGCTCTTGTCATTCCAAACATTTGAATTTTGAGGCTAAGAGCTTGTGTCAAAAACAATGTCAGCCCTTGCCGCGGTCGCTCCGTGTTGTGTTGTCAAAAATAACGTTCCCTATGGGTATTGAGTGAGTGAGGTGGACTTCGAAAGTGATGCATAGTCAGATGAAATATATTTCAATATACTTCATATCACATGATCACGTGTTTAGACATTTGTGTTATGCAAATAGCGAAAAAAATCTATTTTTTTTTTATTTTATTTTTTTTTATAGAAAATCATTTTCTATATTCAGCATTGCTTAACTGGATTTGCGCGAATATTTTAATGCAAAAATTAATATTATTCAGTAAAGATAATTTTTATAAATAAATTAAATTCACAAAAAATGTACATTAGCAATTTTCTATTTTTGAAGTACATTTTTGCATTTTAATTACTTGCTTTTATTGAAGCAATCCATTGTTAACATTTAACACTCGATATTTTTATTAATTTTATAATCAGTGATGTTTAATAGTTAAAATTTGTGATCTGATATTTTTTATTAATTTTATAAAGAAATTCCCAGTGTGGAAACCTAAATGCAGAGAGAAACTGTTGTTTCTCATCATTTTTTTAAATTACGTTGCCAGTTGTGCTAAATGATGAAAATTTGTAATTCGATATTTTGTATTAATTTTATAAACAAATTATGCAAATAAATTTTCAGTCTGGACATTTAAAGGCAGAAAGAAAGTGTTTTATATTATGCCGCTGATGATGTTTATTCATGAAATTTTGTTACCCAATTGTGTTTTTTAATTTTTTTAAATAATTTTATAAACAAATTCTAAGTGTGAATGTGCAAAGGCAGAAAAAATCGCTTTCTCGGTTAATTCCCCTTAATTTATAAGGTCAGTGTAGTTTCGCGATGGTAACTTGATAGAGAATTGATATAGAATTGATATAGAATTGGTTTAATAAATCAAGAAAGAAATATGGAATAATAAAATGTCATGAATGAACATCATTAGCGACATGATTAAACAGTTTTTTTATATAAATTGTTTATAAAATTAATAAGAAAATTTAATTACATGATTAAACATCACTGACAGCATAACTTTAACAAAATTAAGAGATATTACTATTGTTCTCTATCTTTAAATGTCCACAATGGGCATTTTTGTTAAAATTAATGAAAATATCGGATAATAAATTTTCATAATTAAACATCACTGACTACATAATTTGAGGAAAATTAAAGAAAATGCAATTTTTGACTGCCGTCGAATTTCGAAACTGGTCATTTGTTTATAAAATGAATCAAAAATATCGGGTTACAAATTTTCATTAATCAACATCACCGCCAACATAACTTTTAAAAAGATTAAAAGAGAAGACTCTCTGCTACTAAACTATTAAACTATTAAACTGGGCATTTCTTTACATAATTTAATTAAAAAATTAATAAAAAATATCGGATCAAACATTTTTATGATTAAAGATTAGTAACAACATAATGTTTACAAAACTAAGAGAAAATACTATTTCCCTCTACCTTTAAATGCCCGCACGGTTAATTCATTTATGTAATTTGTTTATAAAATGAATAAAAATATCGAGTGAGACATTTTTATGATCATGTACCATTCTGTTTATAATAGAAAGTAATTAAAACACAAAAATGCAATTTGAAAACGAAAAAAGCAAAATGTAGACTGATTATTAATTTTTTTTATAACAATCAACTTTACCAGATAGTTTGTTTGCACTTTAAGACACCTCTGTGCAGTCAGTTCAGCGATGCTAAACAAAGAAAAGATTTTTCCACAAAAATTAAAAAAAAAACCACTTTTTTTCGCTTTTGTAGCTGGCTATAAAATATCTTTTGACTCAAAACCAATACAGTAGAAAATCTCTCTAATCATTATACAGTTTTCAATCAATAATGGTGCCGCGTATTTCTGAAAAGGTTTATGCAACATGCGGCGCTACTAAGAGACTATTCATTCAAAATTTTAGGCATTTAGAAACATCGGCGTGAGCGTGATCGAGAGTACCATAGAGTTAGAATTTTTTCCACTGCGAATAACAGTATTTTCTATGCAATATTTTTTTCTGAATATAATTTAGTAATTTTCTCTTATTTTGTATTGCAAATTAAAACCTTTCGTTTATAATTGTTTTTCAGATGGCGAACAAGATCTGCATAAGATGACTGCAACGGGTCTTTTTGTTATAGGTACAATAATTTTTCTGTTGGTTGCGAAGTATCGGGCACCTACTTAATTAGAATAGTATTTCATAATTTTCTTTCGGAATTGTAATACAAATATACTATATTTTCACTTGTTTAATGACAAGATACCTTCTCGGAAAGACCAAATGAAAATGTGCTAACTTGTGGAAACAAAGCTAAAAAGGTGCTAACTCGCATGCCGCATTCTCGAGGCTTTGAAAGCCCATATAAATTGTATTGTGAAGGTCAGCGCCCTCAACTCTGTAGCACCTTTTCATTTGGCCTCCACGAGTTATTGCCTTTTTATTTCGTCATTTGGAAACGTCGATTTGAATGATATCAAATAAGAGTTGAAATATAAGTATTTGTTTTGATGTTTTGAAGACAGAATGCCTGTGATGGATTTTAATAATTTCATAGCGCCAAAAAGTCTCGTGCTAGTTTTATCACAAATTTGCGTTTTTAATTTTAAGGTATGTGTCTGCAAATATTATAGGTTTGTGATGTTTTACTGACAGCAATTTAATGTTCCAAAACTTGAGTCCAAACGAAAGTTACTAAAAATGTTTATTTTTATTCTTACCAAATGTGCAGCAGTCACTATTGTTTGAGCATTAGCTGTAGACGTAGTTACTCAGACATCACAACGAATTTTATGAATCTGCATTCGAAAATTGTCTGCTACTAATATACGTGAAATCAGAGATCGACAGGATTGTGGCACTTTTGGTTCTTTTGGAAATTTCACTTTGTTTTCCCACTTGCTAAAATAAATATTTGGTTTGATAGGGGATGTTTTAGAAGTTGTGTCATTTCTTTTAACGGCGGGCGAAAAAAATTCAAATTAAAAAGTCCCCAAAAAGTGCTTGTTCCGGTAGGTACTTTAAATACTACAGGCAAACTTACATAACCTCTAGCGTTCAAAAGAAAAAAATTCGATTACAGATGTTTGTTTGTGTCCCTAAATCGTTTGGGCTCGAATTTAAGTAAAATGTAAAATAAATTTGCAAACAAATTAATTATTTTACTTAAACTTAGTGGAGTGGAACTAAAAGATGATACACAATGACCATGAAACTGAACTTTTATTAATTTGCGAGATTACAAACATGGGGTTGGTAGGAATCAAAAGACAATTGTCTGAAGATTCACCCCAAAAGTGACGCAGAGAAGTCTTATATGTCGAGACTGGTGGCCCAAAGAGTACTGACTAGTGCGAATGTGATGCGCTATATCAGACTACAGCGTGTGTGTATGTGTATGATACCTTACCCTAATACAGTATAGGTAAGAAGCGAATGACCTGATATCAACTTACAATAATAACTCCAAACATACGACATACCACTACACTATAAAATCAGTAGCGTGAGATTAAATGTAGCATCCCGAACAATTCACTTCAATTGTTTTGAATTCTGATATAGGAATAATCTCTGTATTAAAAGACTAGCTATTTGTGATGGGTGAAAAGACAGGATTAAGATAAATTTTAGGCATGTCTAAACTGCCTATACCATAGTCTTAAGTTGGTATTTCTCTTCACGAAGATTATAATATACGTTGCTTTATTTTAAATTGCTTTAAGTCTTTTACATTTCGCAGAATACTCTGGATTTCTTAGAATTTACTTTTAAATTTTTGAATTATCATAAAGATGTTGGAATTCTCTTGAAATATTCAGAATATACCTTGAGTAATTGTGAACTCTCTGCATTCTTTTTAAAATATGGAATGATTTGAAAATATTTAAAAATTCATTGTGCTTCGTCCATGAGGAAACAATTACTGAATTAGGATGCACATAACTCATGTAATTCGGCAGAATTCTGTAGTTTCATTTATTCTAAATTCCTTTAAGGAGTCGTCCATAAATTTCGTAAGACGATTTTACGACTTTTTAAACCCCCCTCTCATCCGAGTAAGATTCTCAGAGCACCCTCCTCCCCACCCTTACGAACTCTTACATAAGAGTGATAAGGTAAAAAAGACATTAAAAACGTGTTTTTTTCGTATGATCTATTATATAATTCTATTTTTTTCTTTCCAGTACACGTAGCTGTATTTTTGACAGAAATGTCGGATTTCATTTGAATAACACTCGACCCACGAATTAAAAATTTGAGCATAAATATTTTATCACATTTTGTGATCGTTAATTGGCACTTATGACTAATTAAATATTATGAACGCATGATTTAAATAATCTTTAAATGAATTCTGTGTTTATACATTTTTTTCATTTTTCTTTAAACGGAAAATGGCCACATAAGTAGAAGAGAAGTTGTCCCCCTCGGAGTCGATAACTATCGATCGGTATCGATATTCTTTTGTTTTTTTATTCACGATTGAGCAATTTAAATCTTACGTAAGGTAACCATTGACTCCCCCTCCCTTCAGTAAGATTTAGTAAGAAATCCGCTAACCCCGTGAATCAAACTTCTAACGTAATTTATGGATGACCCATAAGTCTGTGAAATTCTACAGAACTCTCTCGATTTCTTAGAATTCACTTTTAACCTTTTGAATTATTTTGAAGATTTAAAAAATTTTTTTATTTATTTTAGGATACATATTGGTCAATTGTGAATTCTCTGAATTCTTTTGAAAACATGGAACTGTTTGCAATTCCTACTGAATTCTTTCAACTCTTACACTGCTTTCTTAACACACTTTTCACTTAAAAGTGTTCGCCTGTCTCAGCTTCTTTCCGCGTACAAACCATTTTGTTTTGCATTCAAAAAAAGCTTTTAAAAGTTAAACATGAAGTAACCTTCAGAAGGCTTTATCTACATAACAAGCAATGTTGCAGAAATATTGCTGGAATATTTCATTAAAACATTGGCAAAATTCCAAATGAATATTGCAGCAGCGTTTGATCAAAATGAAAATATCCGACCTGGGCAATATTTGTATGAAATAGTTCAGCAATATTTTAAAAGAATATTATAATGGGCTTGCCGTCTGTGTTTACAAAGTGCCCGCGAAATGTTGTACAAATATTGTCTCCTAATTCTTAGAAATACTTCTGTGCAACGTTGCCAAAATATTGTTTCGAAAATTTATAAATTTCAGCAAAACATTACCTTCGTCATCTTTAAACATTTCTATAGAATACTAACATTTTTATAATGTGTTACAAAAAAAACTAAAGTAGTTGTTGGACAGATAATGGGTCAAAATAGAAATGATATAGCTTCGCTGGAGTCTAATAAATTTCGCTTTTTTTATCAGAGTGAGGAAATTAACTAATCGTCATTTAAATCAAATGAACTTTTACTTAAATAGCATTTATTACTTCTATAATAAAATACACCATATTAGACTAGAGGAACTTTACTGAAACTGATTAAATATTTAAAAAATGAATCATCAATAAAACTGTGAATGGAAACATAGTCCCAAAAAAAATTAAAGTGTACTAAATCTCCCATAAAACTCCGACTGATTGGCTTGTCCGAAATAAAAAAATCAAACGACATTTCAATCTGTAAACCTGTGGCGATAGAATAAACTAGGTTTCTTAGAAAATATTGAAAATCGAATAATTTACTGCTTTTGAAATTTAATTAAATTGAATTAATGTATGCAGCAACAAAACATTCGAGTTTTTCAACCCGTAACACGGGGTAACCCCTTTAAAAAATAAGAAATTTTCATGTCGTATAGGATATAGTTAAGGAGATACAGCAGCATATTTTCTGTGCACATATATATTACATGTTTTCAGCTATTTCTGATTAGTAATTTTAAAAGTGAACTTTAGAAAAAAATTTACGTTTCACAATTTCAAAAGAACAGCCGCTATATGGTTCTTTTCCAAGTTTTTGAAAAAAATTTTTGGGATTCAATTGAAAAAGTAAAAATTTCTATGTCAAATAAACAGATCAAATCCACAACACCTGCCCTTGTTCCAAATATACTCAATTTTGGAAACAAATTTTGTCAATTTTTGATAATTTCGGGCAATCTTTCAATACTTGTGGAAAATAGCAAATAAAATTTTTTTCTCTAAGCTGTGGAATTATTATTATTCCAGATGCCAAAATGGGGTAAGCTAGAGAGCATTAAGAAAAGGCAGAGGGAGTTTGACGAACAGAGATCTAGAGAGATAAAACAGTTGGAAGAACGGGTAAGCAATCTAGAAATTAGGAATGAGCATATGGGGAAAACAGAGGATGAGGAAATAGTTAAAGGGAACGAAAAGAACGTCCAAATGAAAATGAAAGATTGAAGAAAAGACTCAGTGAGATTGAAAGAAGATTAGAAGGGGAAGAAAGGGCAAAGAGGACAAATAACTTAGTTAAGGGATTAAAAGTGGAGGGTGAAACGGGAGAAATGGAAACAAAAAATCTGTTAAGAGACATTAGAGTGCAGGTAAGGGTAGAAGGAGTCAAGAGAATAGGAGAGACGAAGAAAGGAAAAGAAGTAATGTTTCAAGTAAAAGTGGAGAGTGATGAGGAGAAAAAGAAAATTATGAAGGGAAAAAAATTATTGAGAGGAACAAGGGAAAGAATTGAAGAAGATCTGACATGGAGGTAGAGGAAAAGGAGATGGCAAATAGAGCAGAGGGCTTGAGTAGAGAGGAAAATGGGCCATATGGTGTGGATAGGGAGAGACAGGTTACGGATAAATTGGGAGGAATGGTGCTGGGACGAAGAATTAGAAGAATTAAGGAAAAAAGGAAAAAGTCTTGGGAAAGATAGGGGGAAGGGAGACGAAAAAGAGTCTAGAAATAAATCAGAGGGGTAAAAAAAGTGAAGAGGAAAGAAGAGGGAAGAGAGAAACGTGAAAATAGCTTTCTGGAATCGATTTGAAAATAGCTTTCTGGAAAAGCGATCAAAGAAGGTAGGGTGTGAGATGTGATAAATAGGGATAGAGGGGAAAGGAAGGGTGTTAATGAAGAAATAGAAATGGAGGAATGGGCGGATTATTTCAAGGGTATATTAGGGGGAGAGGAAAATAAGATCAAAGGGGAAAAGTGTAGGATAGTCCAAGGAGAAATGGAGGAAGGGAACGAGATAACAAGAGAAGTGTATGAGGCAATAAATAGGCTAAAAAGAAGCAAGGTGACAGGAGAAGATGGGATAGAGAACGAAGCGACGAATTATGGAGAAGAAGGGACTAGGGATGGGATGTGGAAGATCTGCAACAAGGTCAGGAAAGAGGAAGGTTGTCCGGAAGAGTGGACGACGGGACTGGTGTTACCGCTTGTCAAGAAAGGGGAAGGAAAGAAGGTAGAGGAATATAGAGGGATCACTCCCATGTCAATCGGCTATAAAATATGTGCAGAAATCTTAAGAAGAAGGCTGGAGAGTCAGGTAGAACAAAAAGAAAGTATCCCACATAATCGGACGGAATTTAGAAAAGGGATGGAAACTATAGACAACATCTACATACTTAACTACTTAGTTAACAGGCATTTGGGGATAAAGAAAGGGAAACTAGTCGCCTTGTTCGTAGATTTCAAAACAGCGTTTGACTGAGTGAACAGCAAAGAGCTATGGCAGGCAATGAAAGAGAGGGGTGTAGAGGAAAAGTTGGTCGAGAGGATAAAAGAAATTTTTACTGAAACCAGGATTAGGATAAAAATAGAAAAGAAAAAAGGGCAGGTTTTGTGGACAGGCAGAGGTCTAAGGCAAGGGTGTCTGTTGAGTCTGTTACTCTTTAATATCCTGCTGGCAGACTTAGGGGAGAAGCTAAAGGAGAAAGGGAAAGGAGGAACGGTTTTGGGTTATAGCTAACTATATTCTCTGGCATACGCGGACAATGTAGGTAAGACAAAGGTGATGTGCATCAGAAATAGAAAGAGCAAAATAAAATACGTTTGGAAGATTAACGGACAAAAAGTGGAAATTGTTAAGGATTTCTGTTACCTACGTTTTTGGTTTGAGGCAGAAGGGGGAAACAAGCTGCAGGTGAGGAAAATAATTGAATATGCGAGTAAAGTAATGGGCCAAGTATGGGGTATAGGAAAGAGAAGGTTCAAGAACGGTTAGATAATGAGGGTCTGGTTGTTTGTTGCGTTGGTTTGGGCGGTTTTGTGTTATGGTGGGGAGATCTGGAAATGGAAGGAACATAGGAAAGTAGAGAGCATACATGGGCGATTTCTGAGGTGGGTAATGGGGGTTATCTGGAGTTGCCCGGGATATAATTTAAGAGAACAGTTAGAAAGCAAAAATATGTTCACTAGACAAATTAAGAGAGTCCAGAGGTTTGAAGAGAAGCTAAAAATGGGAGGAAGAAACGAAAAAAACGAAAAGGGTTTGTAATATACGAGAAGGTGTCATGGAGTTGCAGGACATAGAGTTAAAGCTATTAGTTAAACAAGAAGAAGAGAAATGGACACAGATTCGAGGTACAATAGGTGGTATATGATGGTCAAATGGTTGATGGAACTCGAATATCTGCAAAAAAAAAAAAAAGAAAAATGTAGTAAGGTTGTACGGTTTAGAATGGGAGAAGAGGGAGAGCATGCAGATATTGTATAGATGAAGAAGAGAATTTATGTAGAGTATCTGGATATTAAATGGAGACATTCAATACGTACATACATATTAGCATTAAAATAAACCTAACATGAATATTATGGTGGAAATTAGTAGCACTGAAAAGTATTATTTTGCCATTTATATAACTCTTTAGGTTACAATACATTTTTTAAGCTCTGTAAATTATTTGACAAAATTGTTGGCACTCTACAAAATTTTGGTTGACTGTTGATGCAATTTCTGGCGCAAGATATGATCCCTTCTGTCGATTTTTGAGTTGAGGAAAGGAATGGGCCTTTTGCCTACAAATAGGAACAAATTATGCAAGACATTTTTGACAGCCGACTCAACATAATAGTGCGAAGCAATATTTTGTTGTATTGAATGTTTAACAATACCAATCAAATTTTTTAAGATAATTTACAGCGCGTAAAAAATTTATTGTTGCCTAAGGAGTTATATAAAATACAAAATAATATTGTTCAGTGCTAATAATTTTCAACATAATATTTATTTTAAGTTTAGTTTAATGTTAACATAAATAAAAAAAGGGCGAGACTCAAAAATTATAAAAGTGTATAATAATATAATATAAGTGTCAGAATGATTTGGCATTTGGATAAATTATTTCACGATGAAAAAAAGGAATAATCATTTCACAGTTTAGTGAATAAATTTTTATTTGTTATTTTCTACAATCACTCAAAGATTATCTGCAAATTATCAAAAATTTTCAAATTTGTTTTCAAAATTCAGTATATTTGGAACAATGGTAGTTGTCTTGAATTTTGTATGTTTATTAGACTTGGAAATTCCTACTCTTTCAATTAAATCCCCCCCCCCCCCAAACCTTGAAAAGTGACCAAACGGAAGCTGTTTTTCTAAAATTCTGGAACGTAAATTTTCTCTAAAAGCCTCTCTAAAAATTGGGAATATGTAATACACATCTCACGTGTTTAGTTCTTGGTAAACCACTGCTTAAAGGCATTATGTCAGTTTTATTTATGCCAAACCATTTTTCTGGCCAGGATTTTTTTAAAACATAATTTCGAGAAAATACTCAATTTTATGAACTCTTCCTAAGTTGTTACAAGGTTATCGTTAAACTCATTGAAGCGGAAGATATTATCAGTATCGGCGTTCAGCTCCAGTGTTTTCGGGATTTTCTATATCTCTCTTTAAAAAGTCTTTACCTCATTGGGCTTAGGTGGATTTTTGACAGAAATAGGAGTAACGCTGAAGAAGCGCGATGGGTCGACAAGAAACCACCTTTCCCTCTTCTGTATTCTCCTCCTTTAGTCAGACAAAACCCGTATTTTTTGAAGAATATGCTGCTCAATTGTAAGCAGCTTTGACTTTTTCAAAAGTGTGATTGAAGATCCTCAGTTCTTGGGCGAACGTTCCAACACTTTCCGTGAACGGTCTACCAGATGTTATGTAGTAAATCACACACTGAACACGGGACGCATTCTGAAACAATATTTCAGCAGCGTTGCACAGAAATATTTCTAAAAATTAAGAGACAATATTTTAACAACGTTTCGCGGGAACTTTGCAGACAAATACGGCAAGCTCAATTCAATATTCTTTAGAAATATTGCTTAAATGTTTCAGTAAATAATGCCCGGGTCAAACATTTTCATCCCTTTTTTCATTTAATTTTATTACACATTAAGTAAAATACCAGAAAATACCAAATACGAAGAAAACACCAAATATTGAATGCTCTATTTTAAATATTTCGTAAAATTTTGCTAAAAAAGCGTGCTCTTTGATAAAAGTGTATAAAATTTCGCTACAAGGCAAATGTGTTTTAAATATTAAAGATAAGACATTCAATATCTGGTAATTTTTGTCAGTATGTATGTGTGTCATAGACTCATTAATCGAATGGAGTATAGGTAAGACGCGAATCACTTGACATCCACTTACAATAATAACAGCAAACATACATCATACCACTTTATTATAATATAACAAGAATCATATAATAGAAATCACATATAATAATAAATATGATAATCTCATATAATAAAACAATTATATTCCCGTCAATTCCTTAAAACTCTTAGTTCAGAAGAATATTAAAATTGATAGTGGTTACCCCCCATGAATCCCTATCTTGTGCTAATTAGATAATTATACAGTGATATTATTCATTCAATCATGTCTCAATGGTATACGGTATGTACCAAAAAGTGAAATACGATTAAATGACTAATTTTAATATAAAATAATCTAATCGCGACTGGACCGAGCCTCATTGGTGCACGCATGTAACACAAATTTTGAAGATATGTGTTTTCAGCATTATTTTCGTTTGCGAAAAAATCCGGGACAACATATACTTTTTGAGTGTAAACCGGGTGCCACAAAAAATCGAAATGAAGAACTACTTTATGACACTAATTAACGTAAGATAGTTTTTAGAATGAACTATTCAAACACTCACACATGGATCCTGAATTTTATCGAGGGAATTACAAAAAAGATTGAAATCATAATAAATCTAATGATAGAAGCAGACGATGGAGTGCAAGTGATAATAATGCTAAAAATTAATGTTGAGAGGATCGTTGACTCAGTCGATTTTGAACAAGAGCTCCACGGTGATTGCTGCAAGTATTTCATGTAATATTACGTTTGCAAAAATCCCAAGCCTAATCAACCGTGCTTAGGTGATTTTTCATCGCCCATCCGTTTTAGGTTCACAGATACTTTAGCGACAATCCTTACGATTTTCGCGCACCCAAGAAAGTCTTGTGAAAGAAAAGTGCATTTTTTAAGGGAAGGGATTGTGCCTTTGCACAATCAAGGTCCAAAAAGTCAAGGCTCCAAAAGAGTTCTTTCGGAACCCCGACTGTTAAGTTTTATAAGCAGAACTCTATCACTGAAAATTGCCAGAAACAAGTGGAAGCCTCTTTCTTTGGCTTTATTAGCAGAAGAGGGTCATGAGAAAACTAGTGGATTTAAACGTAAAAGATTTTAAATAAACGTTTATGTGAACAGACACGCGACAGTTTGGTGCCTCTGAAATCCTCTTGAAAACTTTAAATTATCTGTTTAAACATTAGCTCGATTTATCTAAAAGATAATTTTGGTGGGCTGCAATACATTCTATAGATGTTAAGAGAATTAGAAAAACTTGAAAAGAATTCTGCAAAATGCAAAAGACTTTAAGGAACTCAAAGTAATTCACCGATTTTCGCTGAACCTAGCCTTCATTTCCACTTTGTTCTCTGCATCAAATTTCGATGAATCAATATTTCATAAAGAACATGTTAAAGTAAAATAATTCATTTTTTTGTAAAGTTATTTCACATTTTTACCAACATTTTTTGGTATTTTTCGTCGATGTAGTTTTAAATTTAGCACTACTCACATTGACCAAATGTTGGATAGTTGTGGCTGACAAGGTATTCCTTTGAGTATTTCTAGAGATGCGTATGCGTAACTTCCACAAAAAGTTTCACTTAATATGGGGACTCCATTCTTTGTTTTTATATTTCCTCGGGCAAATCCAAAATCAGACAGTTTAATAGCATATTCATGGTCCAGTAAACGATTCTCACATTTGATGTCTCTAAACAATTGGTAACAGCATCATAATGAATTACGTCAAATTTGGATCTGTAACTTTGTCAGCAGTTTTTACCGGATGCGAAACAGAACCAGAAAATTGTGAAAATTCGAAACATGCTTGAATTCAGAAAATTCATGTGGGTCAGTTAGGTAGGGAAGAAATAAAATTTGTTGTGTTTCGTTGGTTATAGCTCAAGTGGTACATAATAATGAAAGAATAAAGGCTCAAATACATAGTTAAATTTTGTCAAAAGGATTACCACCGGATTTCACCGGGAGCGGGTGCCATTCCAGACAATGGCACTTGCTCTAGGCGAAATCAGGGTAAATTTCTAGATGTAACTACGTCCCAAGACCCTGAGATAGGTGGTTACAGTCTATGCTGGACTCAATACAATGATCGGCAAAACTATAGTGCACCCTGTGGCGACTAAATGATCAAATGGTAACAGCATTCTACATTTCCCCCTCAAGTGTCTCGGAATTTCATTGACACGTAGGGATGCTTTTCAGGCTATGAAACAGTGAAAGCTTGGCACTGACAAGAGCACCACTGATCACGATATCTAGCTTAAGGGGGTAGTAGGGTTAATTCGGCCAAAAATAGCCATTTTTAAAGAATTTTTTTAGAAAAAATGGTTATTGCAAATTTATTTTAGGAATTAGTACATAATAAAATAACACTCCTGGAATATTTTTAAAAATGTGTAGTGAAAAAAGCATTTTTAAGCTTGTGACAGCAAATTTTCGGATCCACCCCGAAAAAAGTTACTTTGCCGTGCCACGCAGAACTCAGGACTGGCTCATTTGAAACCAAAAATTCAAAAAATTTAATTAATTTATAAGATTCCCTAGGTCGCAACGCTGAATTTTATTTTATTTATTTTTAAGTTTCGGTAATATTTTGAAGAGAAAACATCGATTTTCGAGAAAAAATCGACATTATTTATTGATAACTAAACAATAGTAATTGTAAAAAATAATAAAATTCAGCGTTGGGACTTCGCAAATTATCTATAGAAATAGTGTACAAAATTTTATAAGGATCGGTCTAGTAGATCTTAAGTTACAGTTGGCACCGGCTTTGAAAACGTTGAGGGTAAGAAAAACGCGTCAAAGTTTTGCATAGTAAAAATACCGAAATTAACACTGATAAATGTCGAAATGCGAAAATGTCGCTCAATACTAATACCATATGTTTCTTAATTTTGCTCCGATTAACTTGAAATTTTGACACAATATTCTTCAGATGTTGTACAGTGATTTTATGAAATAAGAAACAAGGACTTTTTTTTCGTTAAATACCCTACTACCCCCTTCACAGAATAATCTCGGTATAATTATAGCAACCCTCTTATAAGGTATGTATACAACTTTTCTTCTCATTCTTCTTATCTGTAATGATTTTCTCGGCTAGTGCTTAATATTCTATGACGAACATGGTACTATTCTTAAATTCAATGCTAACTATGTCAGGCCTCGATTTCTTGACAGAAACAACTGACGATGATATGTAAATACTGTATATTCGGCACTTCTCATTATCAGCTATTGACTCTATATCTCTAAGAGCGTTTGGCGTAGCGGTATCAGAGCTTATGTCGCGAGAGGGAGAAATATAGTAATAACACACTTGTAGCGCCGTATTGTGCCTTTAAATGGACACCGGTACGGCATGAGTTAGATAACTAGATATTATGTGCTCTAGATGTTCAGGCTATGCATGACACGCTAACCTGGAACCCTAGGTGCCCGACTTCAATCCGGGTGATTTAAGGAAGGCAAACGTCATCTCAAACGATATCGACCGATCTTTTACATATTTGTGGAAAATGGCGTGAATCCTCTTGTTGAGGAGCTGTGCGCAGAAGTTTTTCCCTCGCATGTTCTTTATATGAACCTTTAAGAGTGAGTACTCGAGTTTTAAAACATTGGACGTATTTTCTCCATCCCAGAGATTAAAGTTAAGCCCAAGTGTTTCAGCAGGCTTCGCCGATGGTTTGTACAGAAAAGCTTCATTGTCCACTTCTTCGTGTTTCTCACCATTTTAAGAAGATGGTCTCGTCCATTTGCGAGTATATGTGCTGTACACATAACAATCCTGTTGTGAACAAATTCAAGATACAGTATGTCGCGAACATCTTCATGGCAGGAG
>NC_046659.1:12646398-12648310 GCF_010883055.1 Belonocnema kinseyi | reverse complement strand
TAGTACCCGTATTTTGTCAGCAATATGCTTCTTTGTGCTTGAGATAAGCATGGATGTTCCTGCCCACGGTTGGACTCAGTGTTCGCTTATCTTTCCCTGTTATCGGCTGGTTCCGACTGCGGTAGAGTAGGCGTACAACAGAGCAATCATTTGTCTTATGTCACCTTTTCGCTTAGGGGCCATAATGGCATTGTAGCACTCAAGCAGGTCATCCCTCAATATATCTATTCACTCAAAAGTATTGATATTTTGCCGGTCCATCGTTGTCCGATCCATTGGCAGGAGCCCTGCTCGTTCGATTGTTTTAAACCGCACTTACTACAATTATGTTTGGTGTTATCATTGTTCGTGCCACGAACAGCTAGCGATAGGGGTTCATCCATCCTTTTAGAGCCCCGCATGTAAGGATAGGGCTGCATACTCTGAAAGGTCGCCCGATATCCCAGAGTTAATATTAAGACACCTCACCCAGGTGCCATTCAGGAGCATATGTCCAGGCCACCGAACGCCTCCTCTGTTTGCGGATAGAGGTTCCCTGTACCAAGGGTAACAAGCTTGCCAAAATCTGCTCGAAAACTGCTCATGGAACAACAATGAAACCGCCAAACTACGAAAAAGTTGTAGATGCAGTTCAAAAGGATCAAATGGACAGATCATCCTACAATGGGTCGGAAAAAGTGCTCAGCATCCTAGGCGTTCGGGGTGCTGAAAATAATGTATATGGAAATAGGGTGGAGAAACAGCGAAACGCCCACATTGAGAGGAGTAATGAACTAAAAAGTAACTTGCTAGACTTCTATGATGCCAGCATTATCCCTGCTCACGGAGGTTTTATGCCACGTATACACACTCTGTGGCGCCAGAAAGATTGAAAGCTTTCACACGTATCGCATCATTCCTTGCGAAATCAACGTACCCATCTCTTGAAAAATGAATATTTACGCGGAGAGCTTCCTCGACCGCTCCTTGGACAAGCTGCACACGAATATTAGGAAGTAGCATTAAGACCAGTCGCTGAAAGCAGGTACTTTCTGAGAGATGATAACGGTTTCAGTACAAGAAGGAACATTGAGCTGTATTTTCCTTCTAAGCCTAAAGACTAAAACCGATGATGGATTAAGAGAAGAAAAACCTTTTGCGTCAACTAAACAATACGATTGGATGGGCAAGACAGTATGCATCCCGCGTTCAGGGTGCATCCGATAGAGGAAGAGCGATTCTTTATGACACACAGAAACATCAACATCCAGGTTTCTCTCAAACCTAAACATCTGGCTGAAATGGATCACGAGCTTCGTGGAAATTTTTGCGAAGAATCCAACCTCTGGACTATCAATTGTCTACGAAGTTCATCATAGACTAGACGAAGACTCAGAGAATATAAATAGCTTCAACGAGCTGTCTGATGCCCTCATAACACCTGAAGAAGAATACCCATCTATCACTACCGAGGATGTGAAAAAAGTATTAAGAGGTATGGAGTACTATTCCTCTCCGGGACCCGATGGTATCAAGACTTTCTGGTCGATGAAGTTTCCTTCAACCCATCATCATCTGGCCCGTATTTTCACCAAATATTTGAAGTCGTAAGAGCCAATTCCGGAGTGAATGGTGGAAGGGCGCACATATCTTCTACCGAAAATGGGCAACTTAACTGACCCAAAATATCAATACTTTTAAGTGAATAAATCTATTGACGGATGGCCTGCTTGAGTGCTACAATGCCATTATGGCCCCTAAGCGAAAAGGTGACATGAGACAAATGATTGCTCTGTTGTACGCCTACTCTACCGCAGTCGTAACCAGCCGGTAACAGGGAAAGATAAGCGAACACTGAGTCCAACCGTGGGCAGGAACATCCATGCTTATCTCAAGCACAAAGAAGCATATTGCTGACAAAATACGGGTACTA
>NC_046659.1:12639837-12646298 GCF_010883055.1 Belonocnema kinseyi | reverse complement strand
CTCCTGCCATGAAGATGTTCGCGACATACTGTATCTTGAATTTGTTCACAACAGGATTGTTATGTGTACAGCACATATACTCGCAAATGGACGAGACCATCTACTTAAAATGGTGAGGTAACACGAAGAAGTGGGCAATGGAGCTTTTCTGTACAAACCAGCGGAGAATCCTGCTGAAGTAATTGGGCTTAATCTTAATCTCTGGGATGAGAAAAATACGTCCAATGTTTTAAATCTCAAGTACTCACTCTTAAAGGTTCGTATAAAGAACGTGCGAGAGAAAAACTTCTACGCACAGCTGCTCAACAAGAGGATGCACGCCATTTTCCACAGATATGTGAAAGATTAGTCGACATCGTTTGAGATAACGTTTTCCTTTTAAATAACCCGGATTGAAGTCGGGCACCTGGGGTTGTAGGTTAGCGTGTCATGCACAGCCTGAACATTTAGGACACATAATATCTAGTTATCTGACTCATGCCGTAACGGTGTTCATTTAAAGGCACAATACGGCACTACAAGTGTGTTATTACTATCTTTTTCACTCTCGCGGCATAAGCTCCGACACCGCTACTTCAAATGCTCTTAGGGATATAGAGTCAATTGCTGATGATGAGAAGTGCCAAATATACAGTATTTACATATTAACTATGTTAGACTTAATTAATTATTCTAACGTTTATAACAGAAAATCAGATAAAACGGGTTGTTTGCATGGAGAAAAACTAAGATTCTCCTGACAATACAATGTTTCTATTTCATAAAGGGCTTGAGCTAAGTTATCCATACAGTTTTTTATTTCTACGCCCTAATCTAATATTCATAATGATAGAAGATTTATAAAATTATGAACGTTTAGTTCTTTTTACATTTGTAGAGAGAATTTCTACCCTGATTTCTGCATTGGAGCAATTTGTACCAAATTGTCTTCCGCTCTATACTTCTTTGGTATTATCGCATTATGTGCTAAATTAAATAGTTTAATAACATGAAAGAACAGTCTAAATTCCCATCTTAAAATAAGTACTTAAAATCAAGATACAAATCACTTAAAAGATATGTAATTTTAGAAATACACAATTCGGATACTCTCCGAGTGCAAAAACGAGAAAAAGAATCGAGGTATTATCTCCAAGGCAACCTTTATTTCTCAAAGAATTTTTATTTGGGAAGAAAACTTCCTACTATTGGGAAACTTCAATCCCTTTTAAAATTTGAGATTTATATATCTCCGTTTCCAAGATTCACGGTTAGACACTTTCCAAACCAATTAGAGAGAGAACAATCTCTCTATTGCTTGTAAGTGGCCTAACGGTGATTGACAGCTTATAAAACTATCGCATTGAATTTCGTGGACTAAGAGCCAAGAAGTCCTTGACATTGCTCGGAAATATGAATGGATAGAGAAGATGGGATGAAAAATACCTTTCTAAAATCTGGCCTTTGGCCGAAAGTAAGGACACGATTTAAGTAAGAACTTGCTTTCACAAAAAGATTTTTTTTTAAATTCGCTTGGAAATATTCCGGAAATATCAGGATTTTACTCTGAACACCGAGTGATCGTGAAAATCTTAAGTTAGTTTTCTCCTTTTAGACAGGTTAAAGAAAAGACTTCCCTAGCTCCCTGCTGGGAGGACTTTACTGATGTAGAAGGTTCCAAACTACATGATTTAAAAAGATAAAGCAGATGCTCGGAGATACTTATTTTTTTCGAAGGGGCAATTTGGAAGGCAAGGAAAGAAAAAACCGCTTTTCCATCTTCCCTTCAGCTTTTTTAAATATTAATTTTTATATATTAAACAACAAAATATTTGATAAACAAATTATTTGTTGAAAAAAATGTTTTCTACGATTTTCCATAATTATACGTTTTTCAAGTTATATTGCAAGACATTTGAATGGAAACATATTATATTTTAAAAAATTGTTCTAAAGATTATAATTCTTCATATTATAAACAAATTTAATGAACAAATGCAGTAATTAGGCATTTTTTGAAAGAAGTATCTTTTTTTTCGATTTATATTTTTATAAATTAGGAACTTTATGATAATTCCAGAAAAATGCATAACTTGTTGAATAATGAATGTTTTTTTCAAAAACAAATTTAAAAAATAAATACATTGTTTGGGCATTTGTCGTCAAACAAATTCGGGATTTTCAATGCTAGTCTTTCCATTTAGGAACTTTATTAGAATTTCAGCAACATTCATAATAAGTTGATTTGGCATTTGTTGGCATTTGTCTCCAGAAAAATTTGTTTTTTTTTTATGTCAATTTTTTAAATTAGGATATCGGAAAATAAAAGTTGTCATGCACAGATGCCCGAATAATCCACCTGTTTATTGAATTTGTTTTTTAAGAATATATAAAATTTATCAACCAATTATGAATTTTGCTGAAATTATCATGAAGTTCCCCATTAAAAAGACTGGCATAGAAAAAAAACGAATTGTTCCGTCAACAGATGCCCGAATAATGCATTTGTTTGTTAAATTTGTTTATAAAAATCATAAATTATATCAACTCATCATGAATGTTACCGGATTTATTGTAAAGATCTGAATTAAAAGTCTGACATCGAAACAAAACAGAATCTTTCTGTCATCAGATGCCCCAACAATGCTTTTGTTTAAGAAAGTCACAAAATTGAATAAAAAACTATAAATTTTGCTGAAGTTTTCATGAAGTTCCTCATGTCAAGTTGTGACTTACTTAGCTCAGATCATTTTTATCTCTCTACAAATATTTTTAGGAAAAGTGGATTGAATATGCTAATCACTTTTAGAATAGGGTCAGAATAGGAGGATTATCCGACAAGCATTGTAGAAAATCGTAATTAAGGAATTGTGTTATCTTTATTTAAAAGGCAGAGACACATACGGGGAAAATATTATGTCAATCTATATATTCTGTTAAACCTCGAGATGTTTCCTGGAATTCATATACTAAACCCGAAGAAGGTACGTGTAATCAATATAGAGGCGGAGAGTCCAATCTTGTCATGTATATAGTAGTTAGGAGGAACGAGTGATACGTCTAATCGATACGGACTCGACATACATCCCTATCCTAGAGGAAATCTGCGTGAAGGATGCTTACCTAGACACGCATCCCTTCTTAGACAGAATCTTGCTAACACCCCCAGCATATAAAATAATTAATTTTGGTGGTCGCAACTCAGGCTTGGGTCTGCGTTCAGTCTACTTTACGACCACTCTGCGAAGTCTCATTCCCTGGAAACAGATCAGTTTCCGTTGTATCCAGAATTATTCTACCAACCCTTGGGTCAGTGACCGTTTCTAAACCGCAGTTCTTGTCACGTTCTCCGCCACGGTTTCTCTCATACCAGGAGCTCTGTTCCGGTACCATTCTCATCAAATCTACTCCTCTATTCCACGGAATTTCAGGTAAGTTAAGGTCAAGAATTTTCTTTCTTCTCACTCTTGGCTGAGTTCTCTTTTCCTCCAATACATAAGTTGTGTTCTTTCAGGAACACAACCGAGGGTAAAGCAAAATTCACCATCGTCACTTCCGCTTTCCAGAGTTGTTCATTTTCTATAAATCAATTTACTCACGAATTGTAACTTGTTAAAAATATCTAATAAACTTCATTGATTATATATAAATTAGGGGTTTACCACTGCGCATTTGGCCTTTTCCTGGTCCCTTAGTCCAGACTGTTCCATCGAAAAATGCATCATTAATGCATTTGTTTGAAAAAAACATAAAATTTATCAAAAAATTCTGAATTTTGCTGAAGTTATCATGATTTTCCTCATTAAAAAAGTTGACATAGAAAAAATCGAGTTTTTCTGTAGACAAACACCTGATTAATGCATTTGTTGATTAAATTTGTTTGAAGAAATCATAAAATTTATCAATTTATTATGATTGTTGCTGAAATTGTCATAAAGTTCCCAACTGAAAAGACTGGCAATAAAAAAATCGAATTTTTCTGGCGACAAATGCCCGAATAATGAATTTGTTTATTAAAATTGTTTAAAAAATCATTAGAAAAACTAACAAATTATGAACGTTGCTACAATTATAACAAATTTCCTAATTAAAAAAATTTTACATAAAAAAAAAACAAATTTTCTGTCGAAAAATGCGTAATTGCTGCATTTGTTTATAATATAAAGAATTATAATCTTTAGAAAAAAATTTTAAAATATAATATTGTTTTCATTCAAATGTCTTGCAACATAACTTGAAAAAACGGATAATTATGGAAAATTGTAGGAAACATTTTTTCAACGAATAATTTGATTATCAAATATTTTGTTGTAAATTGTCTGATAATAGAATATCCTTAACTAATGTTACTCTATGCAACTAAAGCGATTTCAACAATTGTTCTGTCATTGACGAGACTAAAGCGATTTCAACCATTGTTCTGTCATTGGCGAGACTAAAACGATTTCAACAATTGTTCTGTCATTGACGAGCACCGGGAAAGTCAAATAGAACAAATGGCCATTTTTCTTGTCATACTTGTTTATTTATAAAAAAATTAATCTGGTAAATTTTGCTTTTGTTAAAAAAAGTCATTGGGATAAATTGTTTTTCTTTTCGAATACTATGAATGCCTGTAGAGAAAATTTATGAATTTTGAAAAAAAGTGGTCTCTAAAATATTCAAAAAGTGCTAATTTTTTTAGATTTATCCAAGTGCAAGACATCCCCCCCCCAGTTTTCATTTCCGGAGAAAAAAAATCGGTAATTTTTTTCGAAATTCGAATATTAAAACGTTCCATCGGGCAGTTCAAAATTCCATTTAATTAACATGGAGAAATTTTTAATTTTTGAAAAATTGAACTCATATTCCAGGGTTTCATTGAAACGTGCCAAACTTTTAGGAGTTGACCAGTGTCTATGAAATAAAAGCTTACTTATAACTTGTATTTCCAACCTGCCCTCACCCTCCCCGCAGTGCCTCAAATCTGACCCAAAAATAAAAAATAAACATTTTTACGTATTAAAAAAAAAAATTTAATCATATTTTCCGATTGAAATGCAATATTTTGTAATTGTTTGGTGCCGTAATTTTTTCTAAAAACATGATTTAATTGTTTAAACAATTATTTATTGTTTATTTTTTTAATTCATTTTTTCAAAATCTGAATTAGAAAATATAATGATTTTTTACATTTCTCAGGAATAAATAATTGGTGAAATGTTAAACATTTGTTTAAACAATTAAACATTGTATAAAAGTCATGGAAAATATTAAAATTTTCCATAGTAATTATTCTCTTCAATCCCTAAAAAGTTCGGCACGTTTTGATGAAACACTGAATCATGAGTTTAATTTTTCGAAAATTTAAAATTCCCCCATGTTAATTCAATTGGATTTTAAAGAGCCTGCTAGTGTGTGTTAATATTCGAAATTCTGACAAAAAATTACGAATTTTCTTGCTACCGAAATGGAAACTTTGAGGAGAGGGGTGCCTTGCCCTGTAGCTCGAAAAGTGTTTTTTGGACCACCCTAACGTGACACATTCAAATACCTATATTTGTGAAAGTGCGCCACGCACATGGCCACAAAAATGGATATCCACAGGGATGCCTGTGAATATCGTTATTATTAAATTTAAATTGAATTTTTTAATTATTGTTGGTAGAGTTTTGCGAAAGATAGAATAAAGAAGATAGTACATTAGAATTCACGCGGTATTTACTATATGTTTAATCCTAAATGCGATCGGATTATTATGTAATACCTGCCGTTGATTTCGAATAAATTTTAATTATTAAGAATTTGATCTTTATTTGATAATGACTTTGCACTGCTCCTCACAGTCCACAGGTAAAAAAACATCTCCAATGGCGCTCGAAAAAAATGAAAAGAATTAGTGAGATTCAGTGAATCTAACTCGAGGTGATGGGCAAAGTGATCCTATACAAATAATAAATGAAATGTTAAAATCAATTACATATACATTTATGAATGTGCAAAAACTACAGCAGAAAAATGAACATACACTACGGTTTAAAAGTTTAAGTCCACTTCCTTTTTGATGATTGATTAAGTTCTCTTTATTTTAAATATGACAGAGCTAAAAAATTTTTTCTTTAAAGGATTAAATACTCTAAGAATGTTGTAGAAAACGAGCCTAGGATTAAGCGTATTTATCTATTTTTCAAGAAGATATCGCAAGAACAGTGTATATTTCAATGTTTTCTTACATTTTCAATAACTTCCTTAATAATCTATATTGTTTAATGTTCTTGGGCTAATTTTAAAGCTATTATTCCACAATTGCCTTCTCGAATTGCAAGGAATGGAATTTGTAGCAAAAAAGTTGGAAAATTTTGAAAACATCTTATTTGTACGCATATCAGAATAAAAATTAAATACATATATACGAGGGTAGTTCAATAAGTCCTTAGAATGAAGTATAAAAACAATTTTTTTTGGGTAAATTTTTTTTTATTTTTCAACATAATCTCCTTGGA
>NC_046659.1:12622410-12639737 GCF_010883055.1 Belonocnema kinseyi | reverse complement strand
GGCAGATGTGCCATGAACTGAGTCCAATTCATTTTTTATCTCATATGGAGTTAAACCCGTTAAATGAAAATGTTTGATTACCGCTCTGAACTCGTTTTTTTTTTCATTTTTCTTAACGAACAAGTTTTTTTTCAATTGGTTATAAAAACACGTAAACTCAGAAGATGTGGACTGTTACTGCACCATATATCTAGTCGGGAGTGGTGCTGACTGAAAACAGATGATTTGGAGCGATTCGCGCACCATCTGTTGGTCATTCTAAGGACTTATTGAACTACCCTCGTATTTTGAGAAAATTTCATAGAAAATTCATGATTATATGTTCTGTATATTCTACAAAAATATCTTGGTTACTGCAAAGAATATTGCAATTTTTCCAATTTTTTCATTACAGATTCAAGTCCTTGCAATTTGATCATGCATTTTTCACGATTTCTAATCATAAGCTGATATGATACAGTAAAAAATAGCTTTAAAATGAGCCCAAGGACAGTAAAGAATATTGAATATTAAGGAAGTTATTGAAAATTTAAGAAAACATTGAAATATACACTACTTTTGCAATATTTTCTTGATAAATAGACAAATAGGCTTCATCCTGGGCTCATTTTCTACAGAATTTGTATAGCATTTAATCCTTTGGAGAAAACATTTTTTAGCTTTGACATATTTAAAATAAAGATAATTTAATCAATCATCAAAAAAGAGGTAGACTTAAACATTTGAACGGTAGTGTAGTTCAGAGCTATATGATCATAAAGTAAAATAGATTTGCCTATTCCGCAGTTTTATGATAGGTATCAGGGCAATCCTGTTGAATTCATGTGGGATTTAGAACAAAACCTACAAATTAAACACCTAGAAAACATTGAATAGAAAAAAAAAATATATATATATATATATTAAATAAAAAATAATAAAAAATTCAATATCTAGACATTAATAGAATATTAAAAAAAAGGTGGTACGTTTGTTCAGTTATTCTACCAACTGATTTGGCAAGGTTATTATTTAGATTCACCGTTGATAGAATACGGGCGTAATTATGCAATAGTGAGACAACTTCCAAAGAAAATACAAAATGCTTTGGCCTCGGTCGTTCGTGAGAAAACCAATCAGATAATAAGAACACTGGCTTGGCTTTATGGGAAAAATAGAGAAAAGGAAAGAAACAATAATATAAACCGTAATTCAGGGTGGAACAGGGAAAGAAATAGACGATATGAGGGATTTGATACAGAAAAATGATATGAAAATGGAGACGGGTACAATGAAAGAGTAGATAACGATAGGACGATTTACGAAACTGAAACAAATCGCGAAATGTATGATCAAAACGGCAGAGGAGAATTTCCGATGAAAAGAGGTAACCGAAAAGTATACGATGATCAGAGCAGATACCACCTTAAACAAAAAGTTTTAGGACACGTCACCGTGTGGCGCTCTCGTTCAGCCGATTTCAATTCGTCTTCTTCAGCTTGATACCTTGATATTTGTTGATGTGACGCCGTATTGTGTACATCTATCTTTGTATGTGGTTTCGATTTTTCACCAAAAAAAATGTCATCAACTTTGCATCAACGCCATCGCTATTAGTGAGCATTTGGCTAAAAACGAAACGAAGCCCAAATAACAACCACCGAATTCACCTGATTTGCCTCCCTGCGACTTTTTCCTATTCGGTCGACTCAAGAAACCGCTCCGCGGAACGTGTTACAGCACCCGAGATGAAGTTATGGAAAAATCGAAAATGGCTCTGATGGCTATATCGCAAACCGATTGTAAAAAATGTTTTGAGGATTGGATCAAGCGCTGGAATAAGTACGTTGCAGTCGATGGGGAGTACTTTGAAGGGGACAATATCGATAATGATGAATAAACTTGTATTTTTTATTTTAAAAATAAAGTCCTAACACTTTTTTATTAAGGTGGTATACATATACCGGTCAGGGTAATAAACAGAATAAATTTAATGAACGAGGGCATAAGGTAGCTGCGATGAATAGTGATTTACAAAATAATGAGAATAACAGTGGTGACGAAGTAAATTCTGAAATTGAAGAAATGTTCGATAGGCATGATTTAAATTAAATTGCGACTGAAATAGAGGGTCAATTACATTTCGATGGATCGGTAATATTATAGAGGAACTAACTTTTGATTTAAACGGAGAAATATATGAGATAATAGACAAAGAATATACATTAATCAAATACAAATGTCCTTTGAAAAAAGCTAAATGTAAAAATTAGAAAATAGAACCGGTTATTGACAAAGGATCGATAGTAAATTGTATTTCTCAAGATTTAAATAGAACATTAGAGCAGAAAAAAGTTTTAGTTTGACCAGTTTCTAATACAACATTATATAGCGCGTTCGGTGTGAAGGCTTATACGATTAAAAAACAAATTTAGTTAAACTTGAAGATTGAAAAACAGGATATAGAATCTATTTTATTAGTGTTTTTCAAAGTAAATTTCGATATCATTTTAGTCATTAACTAGTGTGCAAACAATAAAGTGGATATAAAATATTGTAACCAGACAGTTATTATAAATAATGTAGTTTTCGCGGAACTGATTGTCAAGTTCACTATAAAATCGAAAGATAGGCTTAGAAAAACTCAAGAAACAATAAATGATCAATAAGAAACAAATCGGAAAATCCACCTTTTGCAAAAATGATGATATCGCGAAACAAGTTGAAATCGAATAGAAATATCACAGAATCAATTACGGAATACAAGATGTGATTCGGAACAAGAGAAGCACTTAACTTACACAAATAAATTAAATAACGAGGATCAAACGAGGAACAGAAATGTAAACTAAATTTTAGAAGTGGATCAAGAACAAGATTATGAAATACAATCGCACAAAAAAAATCGAATTTTTTAGTCCAAAATATCAGTCAACACAATTAAAAACGTAGATGATAATTCTCATCAAATAAAACCACTTTTCTCTATCGGGGTGAGGGATAAAAACGATAAAATATCTTCAAGGAAAAAATACGAGAAAATTCTAGAATCAGTCAATAAATTGACAAAGCTGTCAAATGACCAGAAAAAGAAATTACTATAAGTAATAAGAAAACATAAAGGAATTTTTTCAGACGAGCTGGGGTGTATAAAAGGTTGCGAACACGAGATTCGTTTAAAAAATTAAAAGTCGGTAATAAGAAGAAACTACCCAGTGCCAATAGAAAAAAGACCGAAGGTTATATGAAGCTAGAGAAGTTAGGGTTAAAAGACGGTAGAGCCTATCAATTTTTTAGAATCTCTTTCAGCATATAAACGGCTAGTAACGGTTTTGCACGGGCTCCAAATTCCGTCCTTGGAAATGACTGATTAGTTTTTGACTGTTCGTGTCGATGAAATCCTAATCACGTCAGAGTCATTTGAAGAACATCTTCAAAACTTAGATAAAATTTTCATAAGGCTAGCAGAAGCGGGACTAAATCTTAAATAAGTTGAGTTGGTGCCAGGACGAAATAAATGTCTAGGTTTTATTCTGACCCCAGAGTGCTTTAAGCCGGACCATGACAAAATTAATTCGATAACAGACGTACCGTCTCCAAAAAATCGAAAGCAATTGCAAACAATTTTTGGGATTAGTGGGTATTACAGCAGATTTGTGAAAAAAGACGCGAATTACGTCAAACCGTTTCTTGAGCTATTGACTTTAAAAAACAAATTTACCTGGAAAGATCATCATGAAATTGCGCTTAAGCAATTGAAGCGTAATTTTTTAGAATCTGGTGCACTATCTCATTTCATGCTGGATATACCATTTTGTCTTCAAACAGATGAGTCTAAAAAGGCATAAGTGCGATATTATTTCAGATCGATGATGACAGATGCGAAAGAATAATTGCTTTAGTGAGTAGTTGTCTTACGGGACACGAAATAAACTATACAATAACCGAGTTAGAATTGTTGGCGATTGTGTATGGTCTGGCCAAATGAAAAAATATCTTCTTGGGACAAAGTTCAAAATTGATACAGACCACATAGAACTCGCGTTTTTATTCAAATCTTAGTTTTATAATTCTAGACTAATGAGATAATCTAAGTTATTATGAATGTTCTCATTTAGAATTATTCACTGTAAAGGAGTGGATAGTGTTACCGTAGACTATTTAAGTAGGACCGTCAGGGTGAAAATGACGAAACAGATGAGACAATCTTTGCAATATCTGGATTAGATAATAAAGCAGAAATGGATAAAAAAGTAATAAATCATAGAAATAGAAATGCTAATCCATTATTCAGTTTAATTAAAAATTTGTCAAGCATTTAAAAAATAGGAAAGATACGTCAAAACTATATAAAGGTTTTTTAGATGGTAAAGTAATTGAGAATTATTGCTTTAGAAATAAAATAATTTACCTCAGAACTAAAAGTCTAATTGGACAGCGTGCGTTGATTGCAAACCGAGCTAAGAACGCGATAACTGACTTAATTCATGAAGACATCGGACATGAAGGCACACAAAAAATCGTTAAGAAAATTGAAAAAACCCTGTAGTGGAAAAGTCAAAAAAGGATGCGAAAAAGCGGATAAAAACGTGAGATTTATGTCAAAAAATAAAACACCTGGGTATAAAAATGGAAGGTGAATTTCAACCGATTATCCCGGAAAACCCGAACGCATTAATTGTAGTTGATTTTTACGGACTGCTTCCAACATCGAGGGCAGGGACTAAGCACATTTTTGTGGTTAAGGAATTTTCTCGAAATTGGCTACGCTCTATCCAATAAGAAATGGCAATAGTCGGTCATGTTTGGCAAAGTTGATCGGTTAATATTTAAAGAAGAATGGAAAACCGAAGCAAGTACTTTTGTTCCAGGGAACACAATTCACTTCGCAAAAATGGAAGAGTGCAATAAAGGAAGTCGGGTTCAAAATTTGTTTTTTTAGTATTCGTCATCCTGAATCTAATCTGGCAGAAAGAACCATGTGAGAGCTCGGTAGGTTTTTTTAGTGCCTATTGCTCTAACCGACACAAAAATTGGGTAAAATACTTTAAAAAGTAGAAAACTGTATAAACGTTGTCACTAATGATAGTACGGGAACAACACCTTATGAATTTTATTTCGGAAAGACCGCATAAGATAAAGTTTCTGAAATTTAAAAAATTAAAAATAAATTTGAAATTCCTCAGGAAATAAAACTGGTAAACGTGCGAGAGAGAATGAGGAAGAAAGCGGAATCAAGAACCAGACAACAGAGAAAAATCTCAAGAATTAATTTAGATTTAGATGACTTGGTTCTCCTGAAAATTCCAAATACATCAAGTGCAATAAAAGAGGAAATTCACAAGTTTCGATTGACTCGCCTCCACCTCGAGGGGGATTGGCAATAGTAATTACTGTTATTTTTAATATGTATAGTTTATATAAATAGAAGATAGAGATAAGTAAAATAAAAAGATAAAAATATTGATTCACAGGATGCATGATTTTTTAAGACTCTTTAAGATTTGGAAACAGTGTACTTCGGCACGACATCTAGAACTCAAAAGCCAACTGAACCTGAAAAAGGAGACGATCTTCTGGTTCGGGGTTATTTTGGCATTTTCTTTCAATGTTTCGTGAATGCCAAAAGGGGGATTATGTAATGATCACACATAAGGGGGCACAAAATTAACAACTTCTTAGCACGCCCCTGGATCAAGACATTTAGCGACCATCTTTGCTGAGTAGGACTGAAAATTCAGATTGATTGAGGAGCCCGGTGTGACCAGAGGCTATGGGTTTTGGTTCCTTAAAAGAATTTGAATTTCGAATTGAAGTTGATTTGTTTTGTGAAAGTGCGCCACGCACACGGCCACAAAAATGGATATCCACGGGGACGCCTGTAAATATCATTATTATTAAATTTACCTCCTGGATTTATGAAGGAAAGAAGAGACTGCTGCAGAAAAGGATTTGGAATAAGGATAGGCGACGTCAACCAGAATTCCAGAGGTATCTTGTGCCGAGAAAAGTTCGAAACTTATATTTGATTAAAACTGGGTGTTCTTTTTAGATGGTATGCTTTTTTAATTATTGTTGGTAGAGTTTTGCAAAAGATATATCAAAGGAGATAGTACATTAGAATTTACGCGGGATTTATGTTTGTTCCTAAATGCGATCGGATGTTAAGTATTGAAATGTATGTGAGAGATTTTGAGATATTATGATTTGTTGATAAATGTCACTCATAACAGAAAAAATCGCCTAAGTGAGATTTGATCGATTTTATGTGATGACAACTTTAATTAACCAGTACACGGAGTATTGAGTTTTCTTCGAGTATAAAAATGTTAACTTGCCGTTGATTTTCAATAAATTTTAATTATTGAGAATTTAATCTTTATTTGACCAAGTGTTCGCATTGCTCCCCGCACTCGAAAGCGAACAAAACATTTTAGACTGAAAGTTTAGAAAAGTCATCAGAAAATCATAAACTACGTTTGTGTACTTTATTTCAGTAGGAATTTCGCTACAAATCATTTTTAAAGAAATTAAGGATGGGACTATTTTTTGACATATTTTATTTGTACCTTGACATTTTTTGAACCTCCGAACTTTTTCACATTCTCGTCAGGGAATGTAAAAAATAATGTCTGTCTGTGTGAATGTTTTTTTTTACTTTGTTAGCACGATAACTTTTGAAAGAATTTACAGATTGGATTTTTTTTTTGGTACACTCTTTTGGTATCTGAAAATAAAGGCCAAGTTCGTTAGCTAGACATTTTGGATAAAAATTCAACAAATGAGCAAATTTTGAATATTTTCGAGACCACTTATTTTAAAGATTGAAAATTTTTGTGTACACAGATTCATAGTATTAAAAAAGATGAACAATTTATCTTAATGATTTTTTTTTTATAAAACCAAAATTTACCAGAGTTATAGTATTTACAAAATTCCAAAAAACACACGAAAATGAACATTTTAAGCCAAATAACGAACGATATGAAAAAAAGTCAAAAGAAGAAAAATGTTGATTTTTGAATTATCTTGAAAAATCAAAAATTTAGATTTTCACAGCGTAACAAAACAATGAAAAATCAAACATTAAATTTTTTCATTGAACTATGTATTATTGACGTCAAACACTAACCAGCTGTGTAACTAGACACTCCACCCTAAACGCTTTGAGAGACGGCTTTAGTGAATTATTAGAAAACGAAGCAATAGAGCACCACAACTGCGATATAGACCGTATGTATAACGTTTAAATCCCAAAAATAAAATGAGAAAATTTAGTTTTTGAAAAAACGGCACAAGAAAAACATAACAAATTTTTTAAAAAGAATGCACCTTTTTTTAAACGAAACAATGAAACTGCGTCTGTTTTAATATCAATGCGTGTTATGAATTGCATTAATAGACATTTATGAAAATAATATCCAATTTGAAGGACTAACTCTAGTGCGAGGCACGAGATACGTGATGAGAATTTGTTCGTTAAAGCTGAAGGAGTTTTAACAAAAGACAATTCAGTATCACCAAATTACTTTTGTCGATGCTTTGACCAGAGCTACAAAAAAATCTGTGCACAAGTGTGAGGAATATACAAAGACCGAGCGCGAAGCGCGAGATCAATACATAATCGAGCGCGAAGCGCGAGAACTAACAGTCGGCCTTAAGCTTCGAGAAATGCAAGAGCTGTTCATATACATTCTTTTACATCCCGCAGATATTTTAAATATAAAAAAGTTCTTACGTTCAACAAATTTTAAGGTCACGAAGAAAATATGTAAAAGAATGGTTATAGTTTTATATTTATCTGAAACTAATTTTTAGCGAAAAAATCAGTTGTTGGCCTTGATAAGTTATCTCTTACTCGATAAACGTATGAAAGAACTCTGGTCAAAACTGTAAAAGAGGAGAATCGTTCAAAAATACAAGGTCCTTTCTTTTCTATTGTAACTTGAATCGAGGTGCACTTTCTTTTACCATGTGCATCCTCGAGGTCTCGGTTTGTTGGGTTTGGCCAGTGGTTCGAGCCCTGTGATAAACATGCTGGTCCATGCCGCCAAAGATCAGAGTCCTTTAATTCCGCAGGGTCAATTCCTCTTGAGATGATATCAGCTGGATTCTCCGGAGATGAAATGTGATTCCAAACGCCCTCTTTTGTGAGTTCCTAAATTTGTTCTCGGCAAACAAATCATTTTCATTGGGGCTACCCTTGACTTTGCACACAAGAGATTTGCAGTGATTTCCCCATGTGCATTCATGCAACGTACATAAATTGATGCACCGTAAGCCTTTTCTGAGGTGTCACAAAACTCATGGAGTTCTATTGTGATAGGGTTTTCACACAAAATTCGTCTTGAAATACTGATTTCATTTAAATGATTGAGTCTCATTTTAAAATCCACCCATTCAGTGTGCATTCGTTGGGATAAAGATTGATTCCAATCCAATTTAATTCCCAAAGTCCTCGAAGAATGACCTTTGCTCGTATAGTCGCGGGACCGATGAGCCCGAGCGGATCGAAGATCTGAGAAATGAGTGACAAAATTGTTCGTTTTGTCACTGTATGATGTTCAGGGATCTTTACAGAGTATTTAAGTTGATCTGACTGAATATTCCATGACAGACCTAGAGTTTTCGGATCCTTATCTCCTTGAATCGCTCGGATTCCATCCAATGAGCCATCTGTAGCAAACACGCGTTCGGAATTTGACGCCCATTTTCTCAGTGAGAAGCCAGCTGGTTCCACAATCGACGAAAGTTCATCCTTGAGTAGTTGCGTTTCGTCGAGCGAGTCTGCACCTGTCAAATGATCATCCACATAGAAATCAGAGATGCTTGCTTTACTCGCGTTTGGATGTTGTTCTTTTTTATCCTCTCCAAGTTGTCGCAGGCAACGTCTAGCCAAATAAGGAGCTGCTGCAGTTCCATATGTGACCGTATTCAGCTCGTAGATCTTAATAGGCTGAGTGCTATCCGACCGCCACATGATTCGCTGCGTCTTCCGTTGCTCTTCGTCTACGTAAATGCGACGGTACATTTTCTCAATTTCTGCTGAAAGTATAATTTTGTGTTTTCTAAATCGCAGCACAATTGAAAATAAATCATCCTGAACCGTGGGTCCAACGTGCTGAACCTCATTTAGTGATATTCCAGAGGACATTTTCGAAGATCCATCGAAAACCACACAAATCTTAGTAGTCGTGCTATCGGGTTTCATCACCGCGTGATGAGGAAGATAATATATTAGAGGATCAGAATTAATTTGATCTGAGGCCACCTCAACCATGTCATCCGAGGCTTCGCATTCTTTCATAAATTTCAGGTATCCGTTCTTGAGTTGTGCATCCTTTTCTAACTTGTGTTCCATTGCACTTAATCGCCTTTTGCGATCTCGAAAGAATTTCCGAGATTTATAACTTTGTCGCAATAAGGAATATTGAGAATAAATCGTCGGTCGCTAGCGCGTTTTGTTGCTGCGATAAAGTGCTGCTCATAAACATTTTCTGTATCGAGATCCTTTGCGCCTTTATTAGAGGAGACCTGATCTAATTTCCAAAGTTTTTCAATTTGTCGATGTAACTGCTGGTTGGTGACAACGTGATGACAAGACGTTTTGCATTTTCTCATATTTTTCACAGCTATAAGATTTCCTGCTAGTACCCACTCTAGCACGGTCTTCTGAAGCACTAAACCTTCTCGAAGTAATCTAATCTGTCCTATACATAACAATTCCCAAAACAGCCCAGCTCCGATTAGCAGATCAACCCGCGTATTCTTAATTGTTGGATTAGCAAGTTGAATACGAGGAGGAATCTGGACGTTTTCTAAATCCTTTGGCGAGACAGGCATATATTGACTGATACGTGATGTGACCAAGCATTGCAGTGAAGTCTCATAATGTCCAAACTTAGACCTTATGAGTACACACGTCCTTTTTAATAAGATTGAGCCCTATCTGTTCTACTCTTGAAATTGTCGTAGCAATCGCAGAAATAGGTAATTCTAGCCTACGGCACAAATCCTCAGTAATTAAATTCGGTTGTGATCCCGTATCAAGTAAAACCCTACATTCATGAACATTTCTTTACGATCGCGAATCTGCACAATTTCAGTTGATTGCACAACATACGGATCTTCATCGTGATCAAAATTTTGATCTTGGTCGAGTTTTTTAGGCTGAGATGTCCATTCCATGTGCAGTAAGGTGTGGTGTCCTTTTGCACATTTTCTACACGATCCTGATTGGCAGTTCCTATTTCCATGGCCAGAATACAGACAGTTAAAACATAAATGCAATTTTCTAACCGCGTTCACTCTTTCTGGGATGGAAATATTTTCATAAATTGCGTCAGGTCTTGTACACATCGCACACGCCATTTTTCTGTGGCTACATGAGACGTAAGATTACCACTAGACTTTTTATGGTTTAGTGCATTCGATTTAACTTGAGAGTTTGTGGGTAAACTTTGCTTTTTTATTTGAGATCGGTGCAAAAATTTACTTTGATCTTTGAAACTTTTAAAATCCTTGAATTTTGGTATTTTCCTACACTTTGCTTGTTTTCTTTCCCATTCGCGTTTAGTATTTGTGTCTAATTTTTCGCTCATTAAAAACAGTAATAAGGTGTCCCACTCGTCGGTAGGTTGATTTAATGCCTTTAACGCGCGCAAATTATTGTTCATGTCGTCCACAATTTGTCGCAATTCGGTGAGCGATTCCCTAGCTACTGTCTTGAGTTTACAAAGTGCTCGAACATGATTATGTATAAGTGCTTTCGAATTTTCGTATCGGTCCGTTAACGATTTCCATGCAATATTATAGTTTACACCTGAAATTCCTAAGGACTGATTTACTCGAGCTGCATCTCCAGAAAGTGCTTGATTCAAATAATGGAATTTATCAGTATTTGGAATGTCTCTATCGTGAACTATTGCCTTAAACGAATCGCGGAATTTTATCCAATTTCCGAGAGATCCGTTGAAGCTTGGCAATGACATTCTTGGTAACTGGTAGCTCGCATCACCAGAACTTGCAATTTGAGAATGCAATTCGCGACTCGAACTTGATTATATCCGTTCCATACTTTGTGCATTTGTGAGACGACGCGTTTTAATTTTTAAATGTTCCCGAGCTAACGCAACTAATTCACATTATCGACTCTCAAATTCGATGCGTTCCTTTTCTTCTCGTTCTTGAGACTCTACATATTCATTCTTAGGATCGAACTCTATGTGCGTCTTAACTCCGTCGAATGCATTATACTGCAGTTCTAACATTTGTAATTGTACCTTAAGTACACCTACGTTATCACTGCTCTTATCAGGGCCATTCCAAAAGGTTGCAAAGCGAATCACCTTGCTCTTTATCACGGACCGTTCGCTTTTTAATTGATCAAGGGACTTGATAGACATTTTGTGAGAATATAAGACTTTTAAGGAATGAAAATTTAGTGTTGAAGACTCACCGTTTTTTGCGTACTGTAGATCTGTTTCTAATTGTTGGCTGTGTCAGAGTCCTAGACACTTCTGTTTGTCTCAACTAAAGTTGAAAGACAGCGACAGCTACAGCTACAGTTGTTTCTTGTAGAATTCAGGCTCGTTCCGTGGTAAATGCACTTTTCACCAATTCACGCTTCAATGTTCATTCAAATTTATATTCAATTCTGAGTTCAAAATTGAAAACCATAACGTTCAAAGTTTAAGAGAATAGATATTTCAATTTTACAGTCCAAATTAAATGGAAATTTTCACCACTATTCAAATGATATAAATCACAGCGAATTAGAGTATCAAAGTCTTGACACTATTATACGTCACACACAAATCGCTGCACACGTAACATCTTTTGATTACCAAGTCCGTGGTTATAAGAAAGTTCACGATAATCATAACTCAATTTTTTCACTGATTTTAACTGAATTCGGCTTCGAAGGACCAATGTTTGCACGGGTGAAGGTGCTTTATTACAAATTGTATCATTCGCTTAATTTTCTTTATTCAATTTCCGTTGCAGACTAAATTATAAATGAGTGCTTAAAATAAAATATTCTAATGCGCGAAATAACGTATAAGTGCAACCCGATCTTAGTCTCGTTAAAGATGGTTGTTGACTGACGAATTCGTATCTGAGCAGTACTGGCGACGCATGTGTGCAGATTCCAATGTTGCCAGAAAAGTAGAAGTTAAGGACATTTCAAATTTGTAAATTATGAGAAAACTATGTCTATGTCTTATAAATGAGCATACCATCATAACCATAAACACAAAATTTCAGTAGTTTGTAGAAAATATTTTCAAGGAGCAGATGTACAATATTGAGGTAGAGAAATACAGCCTACAAATTCAAGCTTCCTTTGAAATGGAAATATGAGTCACTTTGTCGAACAACAAGAAAAGTTCTTAAGTTAAAAAAAATTAAGCGAAATGATAAATTGAGGTGGGTAATATATGTATTTGAATATTAAATAATTAATAATTAAATTTATGAATACATTATTTTATAAAATTTAACAAATAAAAAATACGCTCGCCCAATTAAAAGGCCATTAAAAATAATACAGTCACTGACTACTAAGATTTTAATATTTAACTCTAAAGAATTTAGTAATATTTCATCTAGTGATGTGAAAATATGATTTATTTTTAGAAGTTCATTCTCGCGCTTCGCTGTCGATAATATACTGATCTCGCGCTTCGCCCTGGATTGCATGTTTACGTCGCGATATGCGCTTGGTTTCTGTACCTCTCCCATATTTGTAGAAAGACCTTTTAAATTAAAGGTCAAAGCATTGATAACTGTAATTTGATGATTTTGAATTCTCTTTTTTCAAGGCTCTTTTGGCTTTAAGGAACACATTCTCATCGCGTATCGCGTTCCTCGCACTCGATTTTGTCCAAAATGTGCATATTATATGTATTTCTATACCTTGATCTGGTACTGCTCAGCTATCCTGAAAAATTTATAATTGCATATCATCTCTATAAAAAAAAATCGTTATCAAACATTTCATTGCAACTTATGTAGTTTTTTCATCAAATTAATTTGCTTACTTTCAAGGTTATTTTTTACGATTTAAACCAAAAATACGCATCCTGGCGTAAAAGCGGTTCGAAGCAAATTTGTAGATACTGTTGACAAATTTCTAACTCTTCTTTGGAAGAGAAACTTTTGTTTATGCATTATTTGCATACCTTGCGTCTTTTTGTTCAAAAGTTTAACTTCTTTATTTTTAATTTTGCTTTTACGAATAGATCAAATCTACGTGTTATATCAAAAAATCGTTTATAACAAACTTTTTGATTCCTTTTAAGTGCATAATTTTGTTCTGTTCATAGTTCTTTGTATCTTGCATAGTTTAACTGCAAAATGGAATTTTTTTTTTCCTTATTTTTTGTGCGGTGAAAATATGAATTTTCATGTTTTCAAGAAAATTTAAAAAGTTGGTACGATAATCTTGTAGGGCTTTGAAAAAACAAAGTTTCATTTGTCCTGATTTTTTTTCGTATCGTGCGTTTTTTGGCTTTATATTTTAATTTTTATTTGTGCAAAAAAGTGTATGTGTGTCACATTTTCTAAAAAATTAATTACAAAACTGCGTAATCATTTTTCTGTGGATATAAAATTTTATGCCAAATATGTGGACTTGGATTGTCACTGCACGGAGAAAAATCAAAAAATAATTTTCATGAAGAGTGCTCTATTACATTACAGATTATTAAGGTACTAGTGGCTATTGATCGAGTACAGGTACCCTTTATAAACTGTTCAGTTCTGATTACTAGATCACATAATTCCTGTATACATAAATAACTGTTTAATAGAATAATAAAATTGAATGTGATATAGATCTTACTTTTATTCATTTCAATAAAGTACATTTTGTAAAAGGCACCTTATTTAGTAAACCCTCGTTAAAATATATTACTACTTATAAATAAGCTTAGAGTCGAAATACGATACGTCGTGCGATATCAAATATTCGAGGCACATAGAGACGCTCGTAATAGCAAAAAACGTTGAGTCCGCGGGCCTTCTGGGATTCTGTACCTGAAAGCTACCACCAATATCATGCATGCGCAATAGGTCTGCATTATCGCCGACATTTCACAAGTTCGTTCTATTCCCGACTGCACCTGTAAACATCGTATTTTTGTTTCCATTAGTGTGATTTGTATTTTGTATTATAATCAAATTCAAAACTAAAATCTTTAATCCTTAATTTCTATTAAAAGCCACTTTTACTAATTTTATAACAGTTAGGGTGCGATACCTGCACAATAAATCTTTATTTTCCCGGAACAGAATAAGTTTTTTCTATAAACTCTTCTTTATTCGTATTCATCATTCTCATATTTCGAGAGCAAGTTTTCGTTATGTTTTGAAATTAAAGAATAAACTTTCAGTCAATGTTTGAAAACGATTTTCAGAACCCACGAAATTTGAACCGCCAAATTCTTGAATGATTTACTTGCAATTGGTTAAATTTTTCTTGTCAAACTCATTTTCTTACAATTGAGCACAATAATGTATTATACGTTATTTTTGGTTGAAACTGAAGATTGCACTTTTAACCGCTATCATCAACCGAGCTTCCACAATTTATTTTTCGGATCATACTTGTAATTTTTTGGCCTCCATTTAAAAATACGAATGCTCCAATAAATTGTTTGTATTAGCTGCTTTTGTTTTTAGTGTCAGATTTGTACTAAATAAGATTATTAAAACTGTAATAATTTGATTTTTTTTTTAAGCTAGAAAATTAAATTTAAATTTGAATACTTTTTACTTATAATACATCCGAAAGTAATAAATCATCCATTTAGTTTTCGAGCTTTACAATATGAACATCTATTACAAATTAAATGAATATTTAAATTAAACATATAAATTTTAAAATTTAAATTAATTAAATTGAAATATTTTCATGGAACATTTGTAAATCCACCTGTCCACATAAAATGTGTAAAACGAAAAAATAGAACAAAAATATATTCCTCTTTTAGCCATAGCTTATAAGCGTGAAATCTTGGTAGAGCTTTTTTCAACAAAATTTAAGCGATACATTAGCGTCATTAGTTAGAGCGTCTGATATAGACTTAGGTTTTAGGTTGTTCAGGTAGGGTTCGAATCCCGAGCGGGTGCGATCTATCATAGCGTTTGAGCGTTCGATTATGTTTGTAAGTGACCGTACAAGCAATAACATAATTTAGAAAATAAATTCAGTACCGTTATTATAAGTAAAACATTTTTTTATGCTAATTTATCATTATATTACATTATCTATTTCGAGCTGCATTAATGGAATATCTAACGACGATTCTACAACGCGTATTTTACATTATGAAAAGTAAGAGGAATCTCTGTTTACTTTTCTTACTTTCCTTATAATTCGATCTTCTTTTCGTTTCTGTACTCTACCTCCGATTCTCCACGCGTTCTTACACTGAGTACCTAACGGTCGAACCTCTCGTTACTCTAGCGACAAGCGTTTAGGCTGAACCATTTAATTCCTATTCTTCATATTTGTATATCAACCTTTCTGAGACGACCCAACGTGAAAATGAATTTCTTTACTTTTCTTAGACTGAGTCACCTATTTCTAAGAAAAATTTGCAAAAAGCGTTGGGCTGAACGGGCACCCTTGTCTCAACCCCCTATCCATCCAAAATCCTTCAGAGATTCCCTCCCCTCCTCTCACCCTATCTTTCGTCTCCTTATATACCTCCCTTACCTTCTCGATCAGGCGCCTCGTCACTCCCCTCTCCTCCATTGCCTCCCACAACCTCACCCTATCTACTGACGAGAACGCGCTCTTTAGATCTACAAAAAACGCGTGCACTTTGGCACCCTCTTTGGTTAATTCTCTATCCGCCACGTGTTGCAAGACGTAAAAATTGTCGATAATGCTCCTTCTCTCTCTAAAGCCCGCCTGCGTCTCCAGCAATATTCTTTTCCCCTCAACATCCTTTCGCAGCCTATCTGCTAACACCATTGCGTATATTTTCTACGCAGTATTCATGTGCGTAATTCCTCTATAATTTTCCTGCCTCTCCCTAACCCCTTTCTTATACAGTGGTACGATCAACCCCTCTCTCCACCCTCTTGGGAATCCCTCCCCCTCCAAACTTTTTTCACTACCCCCTTCAACCTCTGCCTTACCTCTTGTGTGCCAAACAGCCACGCTTCGTTCTCTACCCCGTCAATCCCTGCTGCCTTCGATTTTTTCAACTTCCCTTTCTGCTTCTCTATCTCCTTGTCGTTCAGCTCCTCTTCATCTAACTCTGTTTCTTCTAATCCCCTCATCTCTTTTTCGAGTATCTGCCCCTGAAATGAATCCTTAAAAAATTTTCTCCATTCGTCGCTCCCTATCTTCTCACTTATCCCCACCCTACGTTTCCTAAACCTATTAATTATCTTCCACACGTCCCCTTCTGCCTTAACACTTCTCAACTCCTCTTCCAGCTCTTTTTCTTTTTCCTGATCTTTCTTCTTACACATCGCCCTAAACTCCTTCCTGATTTCTACGTACTCCTCCCTTTTCGCGGTTCCTTCCTTCTACTTCCTGTACTTCTTCTTCACCTTTCTCTTCATCATTTCACATTCCCTATCCCACCACGGATTTACCATTCCTTTCTTCTTTTTCCTAAATAGCTTCTTTTGCACACAACCTTTCACTTTCTCTTGTAGATCCTCCCATTTCTCGTCACCGGACTACCCCTTAAAGCTTACGTTGCCCAATTACTCCTGATACTTCTCTATCGCCTCTCTCGTCCATGAAATCCTCTCCGCTAACGACCCTTCTTCCCCAGCCTACGTTTCGCCAGCCTCCCCCTGTATCCACAAACTCAAGGGCTGATAATCTGATTCCACCCTTTCCTCCACTGCGAATTTCTCTATCTCCTCAAACCCTTGCATATTCATAATCACGTAGTCTATCACAGATACACCTCTCTTACTCACATACGTGTATTCTCCCTCTTCGTCCCCTTTAATCATACCATTCGCCACCGCCCACCCTCTATCCTCCATCCAGTCAATTAGAATCTCACCCTCTTTATTTATTATTTTATACTTCGATTTTCTTTCAAAGCCCTCCCCTTTCTGGTACAGGCCCCCTTCCTGCCCAATTCTCGCATTAAAGTCTTCCCCCATTACCACTATACCCTCATATCTCTCCCCTAGTAAGTTTTCTACCCTTTCTTTAATCCATTCCATTCCATCCTTATTGTGCACAGTCACAAACTTATACATCACCCCTTCTATCTTTACAGCCCTCATTTGCACGCCCTCCCCCTCTCGCTCTCTATGAACTTCTTCCTCTAATCCATCCCTAACCCCTGTTATAATTCCTCCAC
>NC_046659.1:12595635-12622310 GCF_010883055.1 Belonocnema kinseyi | reverse complement strand
CCCCCTACTTCCCCCGAAACAAATTCACCTGCACTTCCTTCAATCCCTCCTTCTCTTCGTCCCATACCCACATTTTCTCGTCTATTTTTATTTTCCGATACCCTAACTTCATTGCTCTCCAATTCCACCACCACCACTTCATTCTCCTTTCTCCCCTTCATCCTAACTTTCCTTACCTTGCCTTTAACCCACCCTATGCTCTGTAGCAGCGTTTCCACCCCGTCCCTTTCTTCCCCTCTGTTGAGCATCAATCCTCTTATCAATATATTATTTCTCCTATCTGTCTACTCTTTTCTCTCCATTCTCAACTGCATTGCCCTTATCCTTTCCCTATCCGCTTTCTCCTCCTTTTCATTCTTACGCTCTCCCACTTTCTCTTCTATCATGATCTCTACTTTCTCCCAAATGCCTTGCTTCTCACCCTCCTCCGTGTCCACTGCTTCCATTCCCGACATGCCGTCCACCTTCTCCAGCCTTTTTTCCGCCCTTTCCTTCCACATCCTAATATCTTCTTCCATCTCCTTTATTTTATCCTCTTTTTCCTTCCTTACCGACACCAACTCCCTCTGCAATCCTTTTACTTTTCTCCTCAGCTCTTTTACTTTCTTTCCCCATCTCTCATCTCTTACCCTCAGGTCCTCCCTTATACTTTTCATCTGTTCCATAGCCCCTCTTACGTCCTCCCTTTACTCTCTGATCTCGCCTATTAGCATCCCGATAGCCTCCTTCTCCATCTGCCCCTCCATTTGGGTGGGGAAGGGGGGTGACCTACGTGTTCGTATGCTTTTTTAAAGAGACTCTCTGGCACGCTTTTCTCCGGACTCTCTTTGCTTTACCTTTTCCTCTTCAAGAGATCCTCCCCCTCACTTGCACTGGAGGCTCTCAACCTTGCCTGATCGCTTTTTCCGCTCCGATTCTTCCCCCTCCCTGTCGTGCCACTTGACACCTAGCCACGCACAACTGGCCGTCGTGTCTCTATGGAAATTTCCTCCTCGTCTATTTCTATAACGTTGCAATTTTCTGGCCTTCGTAAAGGACTCCATATTTAGAGCTAGAACACAAAACGTTTCTCCAAAAATAAAGTGACACTACAAGTCACTTATATCACTCATTAAAGCGTCACTACAAATCACTTATATCACCCACTACTTTCCAGTTACGGTCGCCATAAATGTTCGAAATTCTTTACGATAGGGAGTAGAAATAAGAAATAAGTATCACTTGACACTTTGAAGGACCAAAAAAGTCTCTTTATATTAAGGTATGGTGCACACGGTTTAAGTCGTCTGCGGTGTAATGTTACGCGGGACCCTTGATAAATCTGCCATTTTCAATTTTTTTGGGTGCAAACATTTTTTTCTTTTAGTCCAAACATGTGTTTTAATATATGCAAAAGATCATTGACCTATCTTATTGTTATTTTATTAAAAAATCGACAAAAAATACCTTTTTATGCTTTAGATGGAGTAGTCCCCTTAATGAAAGTAGGAGACGGGGAAAAGATAGATTGAATGTGCAAAGGGATCAGAAGAGAGGAAATAGGAAAAAATTTAGAAAGGGGATTAATAACCTGAAGAGATGAAAAAATTTAGCGGAACTGGAGCAGGATAGAAAAATAGAAGTATTGCGAATTCTACGGAGCACTGAAAAATAATTTAGGAAGGGAAAAGTATTGGGATGATAAAAAAATAGAAAATAGAGATAAGGAACAATGGGCTGCATAGTGTATCTCTATGTACCTAAAGCCTGCATACTTTGAGCATCCACTGAGAACATGTCCAATTGTTTCTGGCTCTTTCTTGCACGCACAGCAGTTTGTATCGCCTTCAGGTACATTCATTATTTGCTCACGGTAAACTAAGGTGTATATAACGACGTATTGATAGGCAAAAAGAAATCCCTCCGTCTTCGATCTTAATCCAGCAGATTTGAAAAACATGTTGGATAGAATCATCGATAGCTCTTCTCTACAAATAATGCCGTAAAATTTACCATGAAGGGACTTGTCAGCATGTTCATTTAGTAGCAGTGAATGTTCTGCTTCCCTTAAACGACTTTTAAGCATCAAAGGTGTTAATGATGCTAGGCTATGTGTAGTGTCGTTAAAATCAAATGGGAGAACAAGCTCCTCTACTGCCCTATCTGCGGCTCGCTAGAGAAACGCCGCAACGTTGACGACTTCATGTGAGTGTACGAGTCACATTAGATAATCTGTGCCTTTTAGAACTGAGCAGGCTGTAGCTAGAACCGTTCTTCAATCCACTCTAAGCTCAGCAAACCTCTACCCCCTTTATCTCGAGGCAGGTATATAAGAGGTTTCCGCTTGCGGTATTCTAAGATATGAATATGTTTCTCCATTACCAAGATGTTGAATGGTATTTTCGCCTATGAGTTGAAGATCCTAATCATCACGTATTAATGTATTTTCTAGTCTTCCTTGGTGCACAATAGATAGAGGCAACAGTGAGATGCAGAAAAGTATCGGACATAAAGAGTCTTCTTGGAAGACCTCCCTCTTATATGTGACATAATTTGTAATCGTTTGTCTTTTGACGGATGTTATGACAAATCTTGTTTGTCACACTCTTTTTGACATTTCACTATTTTTGGAATAGCTTATAGCTGACGTTTAAACAAGCAATGGGCCGTTAGTTCTTTGAACTTGACAAATCTCCGCTCTTAGGGATCAGTACCGTGCGTCCTTCAACGTTCTCCGTTTAAGAAAGTAGTTAATATACGAGCTAGTGTTGCGCATAGAAGTGAACTTATTCCACCAAAAGTTGTTGATTTTATCTGGCCCTAGCGCTAAAAATGTTCTAGATCTAGCGATAACTTTCTTCACTTCATCAGCAGTAATTATTTGACATTCCTCTGTAAATTAATTATATTTTATCTTTTATCTTATTATAGTGTTTATTTATGGCATTAATTTTTCGGCCATTAAGGATAGAGTTGATTGTTTTTGTGTGTATTAATGAGTATCCCTCTGACATCCAGGGTAGATTCGATAATTTTACCCATAAGGATAGAGTGAGTTATTTCTATTCGTTCTCTGAGATCCAAGGCACGTTCCTGCTGAGGATCGTCCGAGGCGGTTATTACGAAATTGTACAAGGGAATAGGTAACTTCGCCTAAAACCATAATTTTTGCAAATGTTTCTGTTGTGGACAGGCATTTCTTGGCTTTTTATGCTTTTTGTTTTCTCTTTTATCTGAAGAATCTGAAACACCAGAACGCAGTCAGGCCTCAAAAGTATGAATGGGGTGATTCTTGCCTCTCACTACCTCTCGTGCGAAAGAGTTCGGAATCTCTTCCTTTCCCAACAGCGGCTGATAAGGACTAACGAAGAAAGGACAGGACGATAAGATGGACTAATCGGAAGCGAACCTCATTGGCTATCTTTCTCCCGATCGTTGCGAATTATAGAAATTAAGTTCACGTGCACCAGCCCTCCACCAACATGTCTACACAGCGTGCTATTGCCGCTTTCTACTAGCACATCCAAGGTAGGATCTGATTTCCTTTTAGCGTTTAGCCAAACCTTTTTATTATTTGATCTTGTTGGAATTGTTTAAATGTAATTTTTGTACTCCTTGGCTAAATCTTTGCTTTTAATGATTTATACAAGTATACATTGATGTCATCGTTGTATTGCCTTTTTTATATTGAATTGTGAGTGGCAAAACTTGTATCTCGTGTTTATCTAAATATGTGCCTTTGAAAATTTTAAATAATCTGGATTGCCAAAATCGCTAAAATTAATTGTATTTGTTTTCGAGTCAGTGATGACCCTCATTGTGAATCTTGTGACTCCCCTAAAATTTTTATCCTATTTGTGATTCTCTTGATATTGTCGATTTTCCTGAGATTACCGATTCCTATAAAATTATGGATTTGCTAGAAAATACCGAATCTCTTGAACTTACCTACTATCTTAAAATTATCTTTGAGTGATTTAGTGATTGAGTCTTTTAGTTATTATTTTTGTGATGATGATTCTCCGAAATCACCGACTCCCTTGAAATTACTGATTCCTTTAGAATGTTTTTGATCCTGCATTACCGTGCAAATTATTTCTGACTTACTTATAATGCCTTTGAAAATAATTTTATCTTGTTTTATTTTTTAAATGTTGCCTACCCCGCAAATATGAGTTTTTATTCATTTTTTAATGTTACTGATCTTACAATATCGTCTATATTTTGTTTGATATCTTTATGATGCCATCCAAAATAATTTTATCTTTTATAATGTTACCGAATCCGCCCTACGCTTATGTTATTTTGTTCAATTTACAATGTTTCTCAAAATGTTTTTTTAACCTTGCAACATATTTGAAAGTGCCCCCGGTCCCGCTTTGCTCGCTTTTATAATACCTCCTACTTTGCGCAAATATTTTGTTTGTGTTCTCGATGCCGCTACGCTTCTTATATTCTGTTTGAACCATTTGTAATAATCTATTATGTTTACGATCCCGCAATGCTTCTAATGATATTTTGACCCCTTGCCTTTCGTACGAGCTAATTTTATCCCTTTCTTTGTGATCTCTACATATCGTTTTTCATATTGTGATATCTTAGAAATTACATTTTATGTAATTGTTATTTTTATTGTTTTCTTTTCCCTCGGTGGTACATCTTTTGTTAAACTTTTCTGAAATATGGAATACATTTTTGTTAAATATTGTATTTAATTATTTGAGCTTTGTAATTACGTACCGCCCCCCTCTACAATATTTTATCGTTAAACTGAGTTCCTTAGTTGGTGAGGTTCCCGTTTATCTTTCGTCCTGAACCGTCCAATCGTTCAGTGAGTTTACCTATCTCTTTCAGAACACAGGTCCTGGCTACATTTAGCTTTTTTCACTCAGCTCGGTTGAAAGGATTTACCTCTGTCTCATGCAAGGACTGTCGCCCAAAAATCTCAGTTGTGTTATATGTCTAAATTATTTCTTTAAATGTTATCTTGAATTACCTATTTCTTTCAACCTCATTCATTTTACCAGGGCCCATAGTGCGCTATTTAGAGAGACCACTTAATTTAATTCTAGATTGAAAAAGTAGCGTTATAAGTGAGATATCTGAAGCTTCTTTATCTAGCTTATGAGTATCACCATATAGTTGTTCCTAGAAGAATTGAATCTCTTCTCGACTAGGCGGATTTTTAAAAGAACATGTCGTTTTGTTGAAAAAACGAGAAGGTTAACTAGAAAAGGTGAAATTTTCCTGAATCCACTTCACACTGGTTCAGAGTGTGATCTGCTATCCGTAAGTTTCGAGCAAGTGCACTAACTTTTGGAGTAAACTTCTTATTTGATGTTATGTAGCTAATCAGCACTTCAAATTTTATGCATGCCGTATAGTAGTTTTAATCGTAAAATGAAGCTATGCAATAAGCTCGCGCGTCTTGATCAGGCTTACTGAAGTATCATTACCTCTATTTTCGCACATGACGGAGATCGCCTTTTCGTAAACTACACAGTTCAGATTCCAGAGATCAATATCTTCAAGAAGCAAATCAGGGAGAGCAGTATTAGAGCTTTAGCTAATTTGTCCGTCCTGAGAAAAATTTTTTCGTGGATTTTTGATCTCCTATTTCTCTTATTGGCATTATCGGCTATCTGCAACAGTGGTCTTTCTAGAACGAGTGGTATGTTCTGTGGAGGATATTGCTCTTCTCCTTGATAAAGAGCTTCATATCCCCCTTTGCGTAAAACGATACATGATCTCTTAAATACTAGGGAATTGTAACATCATATTCCGGGTGCATATTGATCCAATGTTCATGCAGCCTTTGCATTTATCCTCTTCGCGCCGATGAGCTTTCTTGTCAACAGGTAAGGATGTCCCGCCTGAGTGGCTTTGGCCATTTAAATGTCATTTCAGGGCTATTGCTTGCCCTTGCTTTCTTTAGTTTGAACCACACATTGTCCAAATTGCATCATTTCATTTTTCCCGATAGAACCTTCTCTCATCTGTCTAAAAGTTTCGATTTTGGTTCCTTCGTGCACTACTTTTCTTGTACCGACGCAGTCCGGCAGTAAGAACATCAGGTCTCTGCCGTTGGGAGTCCATCATCTCATCCAATATTGCTGGTGCTAATGTCTCAGTGTGCCGATGCTAGATGATTTTAGTAACATGGTTTATCAGCTTTCTGGTTCTATTTCCTTTTCTATATTCGGTTAATCGACCCAATTTTCACCTTACTTTGCTGACGTCCATGTCCAACCTGATATTTCATTGTGGATCTCGATCGCTTGCTGGGACAGAAACTGAATTTGCAGGCTTAGTTCTGCGGTCCAACGTTCAAAAGGTTGCCACTACTGCACAGTCTTCAAGAGGTTGCATCTCTAACACAGTTTGTGTTACGTTCAAATACGTAGGTGAAACCTTGCTGTTGAGGTGTCCTATTAGTGCACGCAGATCATTTGTGATGTTTATTTTGGGCAGAGAATGCCTTAGTGTTCGTTCTACATATCTTAACTCTAGTAAAGTATGGCAAAAATTCCTTTCAAGGTGCTTTAGTTTTTCTGGCATTTCGCTATCCACATCATCGTTATTAATATCCGGATGTGGTTCTAATGGACTCGGTACATGATGTTTATTATCCTTAGCACCTATGCCTTCAGCTTCAATCAAGTCTTGGTTCTCCATATATTTCAAGGCGAGTTCATCAATAGGAAGCTGATGTTCCACTTCTATTTTGATAGCAGCTATTTCAACAGCGGAAAGGAATATGTTTACAGATATTGAGCGCTTCTGCTCTACCAGATTCTGCTCATTTATTTTTGTCACCCCCAGCTGTGATTCCAGGGGCGCCTCGACGATCCTCGGGAAGCGACAAGCATTTCAAAATCCTTGACATACTCTCCATTTTTCAGTTATGGGTTTTGTTATTCTTCTTAGTCCCTGTCCTCTTCATTATCAGCCTATCTGACATAGAAAACCCTATCAGTAGCAGTGTTACTGCCAATATAGCCGTCAAAGTCATGAGAGGAGAGCTCGAGGCCTACCGCGACACCAACGTGAGAACACCTTCGGTAGGGAAAACACCTTCGGTAGGGCGAACACCTTCGGTAGGGAAAACAACTTCGGCAGGACCGAATCATAATTATTATACATTATTTTCATTTATTCAAAACTTTTACTCGAGTGAACCCGGTTATACATCATAGCCACGCACTAAGTCAAGTTACAGATGAGATTAGCATGTTATAAGTCAATCCAAAACGATGTTTGAAACCTCCTGCGGTGATGTTGTAGGTATACAATTACGAGCGGCCGCGAGCGTTGGATTATTATCATTATCATTATCATTTTTGTACCAAAGTTTAAGTAACATGTAATTGGGGTGGAACATTGCATAGAAAAATATAAAAACGAGAGATGGGTATACATGGAGAATAAATTGAATTGAATATCGTCGGGTTACCACGTCCTAATCGTGCCCCGTATGGCCTGGTGTCCTGATTTTCTCTTAAAACTATAAAAATATCCTAGTTTTTACAGAACCAGATTATTTTCGAGAAATCTTATGATTTTGGACGTTAATTACGAATTGAACGCCAATTGCGTGATTCATTTTTCGTTAATAAAATGCGAATGGAGCGATGAACGCAACCGACTTTCAGTGAAAACTGTGCGCGACACATTTTCCCTTATCTATGCACGCAATTCAATTTAAGTATCGTAAAAAAAAATAATGTCGATGACTTTTTTTCACCTAAAGTACAAAATTAATAAGTTACAATCTTTAGATTATGAAACTTCACATTCACAATTAGCCATTAGCATGTGCACTGAATAAAGTGAATGGCGCTGACGCAGTCAGTGTAAATCTTGTAATTCCTGCACAGGATAATCTATTATAATCATTGTAAAAAGAGAATAATTACTTCACAATTATTGTATTTAGAAATAAATGATTGCACGAATTATAATATATTACAATATATTTTTATTTTCATGTCTTTAATTTCTGTTTAATCTGCATTTTCCCATTAAAACTTATTTTTGTATACCCCTGCAAAAAACGTGGCACTGAAAAGTTTCACAGAGGATTAGCATTTTAAATGCGTTTTAATTCGAATTTCTTATGCGGAGAAAAGGTTTGAAAAGTATTGATTCGCGTGAAGCTTGTGCTCGACGAATGCGAGACTTCAACGAGCATGCTTTACATTTAAAAGTATTGGATCGCATTTAATTCATCCATTTTTAACTACTATCAGTGGTCGAGAATTCTTATACTTTTTATTAAAAACTATTGGTTTGCTTTAAGTTCATCGGCGACAAATTTGACTACCAAAGAAATTTCTTCAAAAGAAGAAAAAGTATTTTTGCACTGTTTAATTATTTCATTTATTTTAAAATTATATTTTATATGTAAATTAGTTCACATATATGGTAATTACATCATTCAAATCTTAAAGTAAACGAACGTCACACGTCCTGAAATTACCCGCAAATACGAATATACGAATCCTAACAGCACACGACCGATAAATTGATCTCTATCTAAGTCCTGACACCTAACCAGGCGAAAAATATTAGCATATATACCATTTTACACGAGGCACTCGACCGGAAATCTGAAGGCCTGGGTCCGCTTCCCAGCGGAGCAAAAGAAGATCTTTTTTTTCAGAAAAAATATTTTAAAAATCATATATCCGATTTTCTATGCTGAAGATGATTTTTATAGACTTGAAGAAGTATATAAATAATTACTTTTTTCTAGTTTTCGAGTTATCAATTTTTTCAAACTTAATAAAAAATTGAATATATATTTTTAATTAATACAAAATTAATATAAACATAAAATATTTAAAACAACTTCGGCCCACATTATTTTCTTAAAAATTACCTATTTCTATCGACCAAATAGCGTATTATAATTCGATATATAATTAAAAAATCGCAATTACTGCAGTCTCACAATTAACAGGAGCTCTTTATACCAAAATTTCAGTATAAATAACCGAATTTTTCGGTACGTGAAGACACTTTCTTAGAAAAACATAGTTCATTACGTAAAGAAGAAGATTTAAAAAAAAATTTATAACACATTTTATTGTAAATAAGACTTTTCACACAGAGTCCTGTCAAACAAATTTTTGATCCATGCAATTCAGCTAAGAAAACAATGACATTTTGACATTTTCATTTTTTCAATTGTAGAACGCTATTTTTTGTAAAGAATGGGAACGAGTCTCTCTGCTCCCGGGTAGAAATTATTACTTAATTCTTGCGAGGTCCTGTCCAGATTTCCTATTTTCTATCGAAGCCCTTAAGTGGCAATCTATCGAGGGCGAAAGCGAAAACGTCACGCAAACTACATGTTTTCCAGAAGTTAAATCTAAAGAATTGACACCTTCTTTAACCTCAATTTTCTCGTATTTTTATGGACATTAATTCTTAACTATACTCCATAAATTAATATAAACTAACTTATTGTTGGAATTTTTCAGAGAAGACTTATTACTTATAATTAATGAGAAACGCACTTTATGAAAATATCCGCAATCGTCAAAGATCGAACGCACGCACCGCTCGCTTCAAAACACACACCTTATCCCCAAAGCTACGACGCCACACTGAGGACGATACCATAAATACTGATGGCATTCTTTCGACACTTTTGAACTTATAAGGAAAATGCCTCTTCTGCAGCATTGACTTTTTGATTGAACTATGATCAATCGATAGTATGTCAAAAATAATTAGACACCTAATAGATTTAATGTTGTCACAATTATTCATTTTGATTAAAGAAATATTTCGGGTTCCAATCGTGTGTAAAACTACGTTTTGTACACGATTGGAACCCGAAATATCTCTTTTTATTAATTAGACACGTCTCCCTGCTTCTTTGTAATACGGCCCTTGTTTAAAAATTATGAGCGGATGAAAATCACGGTCGCCGGGGCTGCCAAATGTCTACCCAGTCACGCGCTGCTCTTTTCAGCCTGCGTCACTGGTCCAGAGGTAAAGCGCCTATCTAACGTCCAGGCTGTCGCTAGTTTAAATCTTTTATCTTACAACTTTTTTTTCTTCTATTTTTCGCATTGGAAATATGTCAAATAATAATTTTTTATGTCCCATGGCGATCAATTCCCCCCCCCCCCCTCTAAAATAATAAAATTATTGGGAAATAACTATCATGCAGACACTTTTCGATTCATTTATTTGCATAATCGTAATTTATCGTCATTAATTGCCCTTGTTGTCGAAAAAACGTTATGTTTCAAATGATTTTACGACGATTGTCACCCACAAATATATTAAGAACAATAAATATGTTTTTAAACATACTTAGATAATTTAAAATTTAATCAACATAAAAAAATATATTTTTCAAATTTTTAAGGTGTTTTGTGTTAGACACTTTTTCTCAAGAAATGAAATTTTTAAAAGCTTGCATCTCGGTAATTTTTGAAAACTTTTCTCTTTTTTTAATAGAAGTATAAGAAGGTATAATAAGTCTAATGTACACTGCAAAAAGAATTTAATTATAGTCCAAACTTATAAATATAAACAATCATTTCTGGATTCAATGACTGGAGTATAATCTTTATAATTAAAAAAATGCTGTATTTCAGGTCATATTTCTGTTTTACGTTCTTAGAGACTTTTCAAAGTTTAGTGCAAATTTCACTGTAGACATTGCATTTTTCAACCAAATTCTGCGACTTCAGTCTGAGCTTTATGATTTAAAATTTGAAAACGCTTTTTCATCTTATGTTTTTTTTTAATTCTTTTTTCGTATTTGGAGTTTTCCTTAAGCTGTCTACAAATTTCAAAAGTGATTTGGAATTTTCGCAACTGAATTGGACAACTTAAATACAATTTTTACAATCAAAATTCGAAAAATACAGTTTCGATGTTCTGTATTCAATTTTTTATTTCTATTTTACTTTCTAAGAATTTTTTTCAAGTTTACTTCAAATTTTACTACCGACTTTACATTTTACAAACCCAAATTCTACGATAAATACTTAAAACTGTATGTTGATTTCATTCCAATATTATGCAATATACAACTTTTATGTCATTTCGGTTTGTTCTCGATCCATAGTATTAATGATAGCGGACTTCCCGCGGCAGCAAAGCCGCTGCTACAGGGCGCAGTTAGTTATACTTAGTTTATTAAAGCAATTCGTGTATGCGTGGAAAATTCATATTTTCAATTCGATTTTAAAGTATAGAGACAAAAAAAACGGAGCCCCGAAGGGGTCATTCATATCATCAGTATCATACGATACTGTATGTCAAACAAGAGAAAGTACTGAATTTTCTAAATGAATTTATAAAATATGTGGATTTTTAATATTTACTCTAGAAAACCTAACAAACAAACAAATTAACTTTTAAGAGATAACTCTAATTCTCCATAAAGGGTTCACTGAAAATTATTGATATCAAATACCACCTGCAACTGGAAAAAATGAATTATTTATCAAATCACCATTTAAATCACAAGAACTGGAATTTGACCCTAAATATATTGTCATAGTTACACAAACTTTATTAAATGTAATAATTATCCATACGACTTTATTAAAAACCAGTAGACCAAAAATTAAAAACATAAAACACTAACATCTCACAACTGAAAAAAGAAAGAATTTCATTTTAAACAAAAATAACAGTACTCTTTGGCAAAGAACTATACCATCCAAAATTTAAGAAATTTAAATTAGATTAAAATACAAATTAAGAATTCTATTTAACGCCCAATAATCAAATTAATGCAGAAGCCTGTAAAAAAAATAAGAATCCAACGACGATAGTTTTGAAAAGGGTGGTGTTGTTTATAAGATCACTTGCAGGATCTGTAAGATGAATAAGGATTTTTGTAGAAGAAAATTTTAACAGACTTTAAACAATCACTTCATCCTAAAATCTGTGTTTACTTACAAAACGTCTATCAAGTTTCTTAAACTAATACAAAAAAAAAATGTTACGTAACTGCAGTTATGGTGTGGGATGGTAAAAGTGTTTAAAATAACGTTACGTAATGGGCTGGGGCGAAAAACCAACATTGTGCCTCCAGGAAACGCCTGGGTGCGGAAAAGTGTTCCAGTCCAATCCGAAACTCAGCGCACTTTGAAATTTTGAAATCGGATAATATCTTCAGTCTGTTCTTTGAGGGTGAAATCTCGAAATTTCACTAAAAAGCATTAAATTTTAAGATTGTGCAAAAAATGGGCTTAAAATCGATACCGATGCCTTCCAATGGTGACTTTACGATGAAAAGTCATCAGAGGGTACTTAGAGGTCGGTACCGAATCGCCAAAGTCACCCCATGCCAATCCTCATGGAGGGGGAAGTGGTTCAAAATTGCGTATTTTCGATTGAAACGCTTAAATGCTTGTGCAGCGACCACCCTGGTGAATTGGCGGGTGAAGTAAAGAAGTGGGCGGAGTTTACTAGGGTGAAGTGGAAGGAGGATGGTAGAATGAACGGTTTCGAGTGTGCGTCGGGTGATGTTTGGTGCAAGATAGTTGAGGTTACGTTACACAAAAGTTTAAAAAAATGCAATAACAGGATAAGAAGATTTTAATTGCTGCTTCAGTAATGAGGTCATTGTTATTAAAAACAGTGATGTGTTTAATAATAGTGGGAAGTGATGAAGATACTAAACTTTAGATGATGAAGATACTAAATTTTAGTCTACTACTAAATTTGAGATTCCCGCCACTTCTACCCGCCAATTCCACTGTTCACTCACTTCCACATACCTAGTTTCAGTGGGTGTAATAGTCACCCGTCGAGTGACCCCCACTCTTCACCCGAGTGACCACTGAACAGTTCACCCGAGTGAAGCCCAACACTCACCTAACATCGTGGAACGGCTCGGAGTGCACCCGAGTGCAACAGGGTGGTCCCCTGTAACGCACCCGTGGAGGTGGCTGCACATCGGGCTCCACTCACGCCCTACTCAACCAACCAACCATATGTAGAACGTACTTATTTAAGTCCCAGAGACATTAATTACACCCACAAAGTCTTTCTTATGGTAGTGTCAAATAAGTTGACAGTCTTTCGAGAAAGAAGTGTGGCGCGTATCTATCGGTCCCGAGCCTCAGGACCGATGCCTTGTTTGGACACCTCTGTTACCAGTCTAACAGTTCTTTTCACCGCTACTGTGTGACAAGGGAAGGATGTAAAGTCCTAGTCTGGTACCAACCCATCAGCCATAGATAGCTTAGTAGTAAGTTCATCCTCTGTTATAGGAATTAAAACTGGAGGTATGGTAAGTGAAACATCTGTCTGTTCCCAATCAATAATTTCTGTATAATCATTAGCTTCAAAATTAATTTTTGGCACAATATTGTATCTAACAGTTGTCTGTTGTTTATGTTTTGATTCCAGGATTTTGGTGAGTGCGTCTTGGCGAACGGTAAGCCTAGAGTCGGTTACCATTCCAAGATGTATATTTTCTGGCATGGCAGAGAAGCCGCTCGTCTGATTGGAAGTGTGTACCACATTTCGGTACTTCAGAGGAAGAAACCTTGACAATTTGATTGCTTGGAAGAGGTGCCGACTCACATCAGCGATAGACTTATCCCGTCTGATGTGGAACCACTGAGGTACGTATACTGTAAGTAAGTATTCGGCTAATACTTGCAGTTTGTTTGTGGGTCTTTTTGTTGATATGTATAATCTCAGAATTCTATTTGCAGTTGTTAGCCAGCGAGCCATGTCGATGGGGCCTATCTTCCAGGAGGCCAGCTCAGGAGAGTACGCTCCGAACCGTATGGCATCTGATATTTCACAAAGATACCTTTGATCTGAGCTGAGATCAGTGGGCTCAATCAGGAGGACAAACGAGCTTAAATGTGCCGCAGCCCGTTGACTTATACCATATCTTTGAGCAACTACTGCTGCTTCAGGTAAGTCAAGTATGGCTTGTGATAATTTTCTCTGCACAAGTCTGCGTGGTATGTCGTAAAAATCGTCATCATCGGTAGAAGCTTCAACTTTTACCTTAATTTCAGGAGGAAGATTATCACCTTCACCTTCCTCAAAGAAGGAATCTAAATCTATATCCATATTAATCGTAGAGGAAGATGTGGAGGCCGATGCAGTAGGAACGCTTTCCTCACCCTCTCCCCGTTCAAATCTGCCACTTTTTGCAATACGTTCTGCTCTCTTATGTATTCTTTTTGCTCAGAGACATCTACGCTGGCGATTCCCAGGAGTCTTTTACCTCTTTGGTCAAGATAGAAGGCATGCTCTACGGCTGGAACCTTCTTTTCCTTGGGACAGGAGCACCTAGACAAGTGAACGCACTTACAAGCGGCTATGTTAAATAATTCAGAGCAGTACTCTTTGAAGGCGGCGATTTTCTGATCCTTATTACTTTGAGAAGTTGTTTCACTCTTCCTTGAATTTTTCAACGTAGTGTATTTTTTATGAAGATTTGTGAGAAATTCCTTAATGCGTTACTCTGAGACCGTTGGGATAGAAGCAGATTCCCAAATAACTATTAGTTTGGAACGGACTTCGTCGGCAATGTCTCGGAACGAAGGCTCCTTGTCTTTTTCTGAAAGACAGCCCTTTTGAATTCGAACCTCCTGACAAAATCGCAGAACGTCAGCCCTCGTTGGCAAAACGTTCGTACCAAAATCTTTTGGAGGACCAAATATAGGGCACTGCACAAAGTCTCTCTTTGCGAATTTCGATATGCTGTGGCATACAAACCAAAGAGGGGAGTGCAGGCAGAATCAGAATCTCTACCACCAAAAGAACCAACGACGAGACAATGAGAAGAAGAAACTATAACGACAACGTCAACTAGTACCTGCATTGAACGAACATTAGGCGTGAGTCGACAGTACGAGCCATTGACAGGTTCTGACAAGTCTCGACAAAGCTCGACCAGTGGGAAGGGGAGGGGGAGAAGGCGACCGGGGTGGGGGGATCCAGCTTCAGTGTAGAGGTGGTACAGACGCTCGTGTGCTCGTAGGCAGACATGACCCAGGGACCGCACAATTATTTAAGCGTTTTACTCGAAAATACGCAATTTTGAGCCATTTCCCCCTCCATGAGGATTGGCATGGGGTGACTTTGGTGACTCGGTACGGACCTCTAACTACCCTCTGGTGACTTTTCATCGTAAATTCACCCTTGGAAGGCATCGGTATCGATTTTAACCCCATTTTTGCAAAACCTTAAATTTTAGTGTTTTTTAGTGAATTTTCGAGATTTGACCCTCAAAGAACAGACTGAAGATATTATCCGATTTCAAAATTTCAAAGTGCGCTGAGTTTCGGATTGAACTGGGCCACTTTTCCGCATCCAGGCGTTTCCTGGACGCACAATGTTGGTTTTTCGCCCCAGCCTATTACGTAATATGTGAACAAGATTATAAGTGTTGAGAACATTTTAACAAAGAAATTTTTATTAGAAAATTGAGTAAATGATAAAAATGAGTATAAAAGTGAGATCGCGCACATAATAATCTTCTTTATTCATAATGTGTCACCTAAGGGTTTACATGACTTCCGTTCCTTACAATCTTTCCGTTTATATCTATATTTTTTTACAATCGTATGCTTTCTATATATACAATTATTTACAAATATTTACATAAAATCTTATATCTAGTTCCTTATTAGTTCCTTATTTCTATTTTCTGCGATAGCGCAATTTAGGACTTATTAGCAAACGAGTGAGCGCGCGATCTAAAGCGAGAGTGCAAGCGAAAGAGAGATAGAGAGAGAGAGAGAGCATGAGAACGCAAACGCATCTTAGTCTACTTAACTTTTACTTTACCATTACTTACAATTTTTACGCTTCTAATCTAAGGGACTTCCGTTTCCTTGTTCTTTCACTTTTTTATACCTCCATTTACCTTTTTTCACGTGCATTCTTTCGTTCTCTCTCATTCGCCCCTCTAGTACCCTCCAACTCCTTCATCCATTCTTCTCCTAATCTATCTTCCCCTAGAATCTTCACCACATTTTCTTTCCAGCTTCCTTTATCTTCCATTCCTCTCCTACATCCTTCCCATACATGCTCCCATGTTTCCTCCCCCCATTCACATATTCTACACTTTCTTTTCTCTTCTTTTTCCCAGTACATCTCCTCCCTTACCTCGTTTCCCAATCTATATCTTGCTATTTTGGTCCACCTTCTCTCTCCCCATTCCTTTTCTAAATACTGTGGCATCCCTTCCTTTTTTATCATCTTATACCATTTATTGAATTTTGATTCCTCAATGGCCCCCCATCTTTCTATTAATTGTCTTTCCCTCTCCCTTTTTTCCAACTCTTCATAGTTTACTCCAGTCCCGTCTTCTATTCCTCTATCATTAAAGAACTCCCTCCTTTCTTCTTCCCATCTCGTTAATTCGATCGCCCTCCTTCTCCTCTCTTCTACTTCCATTAAACACTTTCTAGCCAATTTCCTCCCTTTCCCTCCCTCAGCTTCATCTCAAATTTTCATGCCCTCTTTCCCGCTCTGATACTTAACTTATCCCTTAGCCTTTCTTCTCTCACCATATATCCTGGCGTCCTCAAGTCTGCCTCTCGTGTCCACCTTATATACATATCTTGTAAACTCTTAATATCTTTGTTTTCTTTCCATCCCAATATCTCTGCTCCATAACCTAAAACCCGCCATACCAGCGTATCAAGTAACCACAATCTCCTTCTCTAATTGTTTTTAACCTTCTTTTCCCTATTCCTCATAATTCTTTCATTACCCCTGCTGCTTTTTTATCCTTTCTCCTATATGAGCTGTATGATCTTCATTCGTTTTCATGATATATCCCAAATATTTATACTCTTTGACTTCTTCTAACTTTATTCCTTTCCATCTCTCTATCCATTCTTTCTTCCTTCCCCCTCATTTTCTAAACCTCATTATCTTTGTCTTTTCTACATTTACAATCAGGTTTTTTCCATCTAAGTATTTCTCTAATCCTGTAATTAATCCCGCCATCCCTTCTTCATCCTCTGCCACCAACACTATGTCGTCTGCGTATGCTAGTGTATATATATTTTCCTTCCCTATCCTAACTCCTCCCCAAACCTTTCTCCTCATTTCTACTTCCAAGTCTGATATTAATAAATTAAATAAAAGTGGGCTCAGAGGACACCCTTGTCTCACACCTCTCCCCAACCAGAAACTATTTCATACTTGCTCTCCTACCTTTACCCTGCTCTTTGTCCCTCTAAAAATTTCTGATGCTCTCTTTATTAATCCCTCTTATCCCCTTTTTTATCATAACTTTTTCTATTTCTCCTCGGCCTAATGAGTTAAGCGCCGCCTTTAAGTCCACGAACATTGCTATCATTGCTCCTTTTTTCCCTTTTAATTCTCTTATTTACTAGATAGTTAAGAACATATATCTTGTCCATCGCTCCCATTCCTTTTCTAAACCCTCTCTGATTCGGTGACTGGATCTTTTTTTCTTCAACTTCTATCTGTAATCTCTCCAACAAAATAGTTACGTATACTTTATACAGTGTTGGCATCAACGTCACACCCCTATAATCTTTAACCTCTTCTCCCTTGCCTTTCTTTACTATTGGCATGACTACTCCTTCTTTCCATAACTCAGGCCACCCCTCTCCTCTCCATACTCTATTACACATTATCCACGCCCATTGCTCTAGTTCCTCCCCTCCATATTTCCATACTTCATTTGGAATCTCATCTATACCAGGTGCCTTTCCATTTTTCATTATTCCTAAAATTTTAACTATTTCTTCCCTTGAAATGTCCTCTTCCTCATCTCTTTCTTTACCATATTTTCCTCCCGTTACAACTTTTCTCTCTACTCCTCCTAGCAAATCCAAAAAATATTTCTTTCATTCTATCATTTCAATATCTTGGTTTACTCTTTTTCTTCTTTTTGTTTCTCTATTTACTACCTTCCATAACTTTTCTTCCGTCCTAGCCTTCTCCGCCTTTTCCTCAAACCTTTGATTCTCTTCCTCTTTCTTTTGATAACACAACTCAGTATACTCTTTCTTTTTTTTCCTATATTCTCCCCCATTACTTTTTTCTTTTCTCCACTTTCTTCATTACTTTCTGACCCCCTTTTTTTCTCTTTGCAGTCCTCATCCTACCCACTTTTATCCTCCCCCCCCTTTTATTAACTTCATTTTTGTTTGTGCACTCTAATCCTATTTTTATTTCTCCTATCATTTTTCCCATCTCTTCGTTCTCATTTCCCTCTCCCATTTTGATCTTTCTTATTTTTTCTCTAAACTGCTCTTTTCCTTTCCTTCACCAATTCCCTTGTCCTACACTTTTTACGTTTCCTCCCCTTTTATTCATATTGCTCTTGTTTATTTGTCCCTCTAATGTCACTATTAAGGGAAAGTGATCCGAATCAATATATTCACCTACCTCTAGTTTCTAAGCCTTCTCTCTTACCTCATCATCCACTATCACATAATCAATTACTGTTCCCCTTTCACTTTCTGAGCGTGTAACTACTCCTTTTTCATTCCCTTCTATATTTCCGTTTAAGATATACTATTCCAACTCGTCCAAGCTCTTGAACAACTTTTTTCCCTCCCCACTTAGTACCTTATCTTCGGATTTTCTTCCTCTCTCTTCTCCCCATTCCCTTCCTCCACTGTCTCCTGTTCTCGCATTGAAATCCCCATCTATTATCATCCTAATCTCTTCTTTATTTTCTTCAATCATTTCTTTAATCTCCTCTGCTTTTTCCTGCATATCACTGTTCACATAAATCCCCACTACATTCCACTTCTCTTCTCCCATCATTGCCTCTTCTACTATTACTCTTTCTTTTTATTCATTCCTGTCTTTCTTATCTTTCCCTGTTATACATTCATTTCTTACTCCCATAACCTTTCCTCCCATTGCTCTGCCCTTTTTATTCTTCCTCTTTGCATTTTGCATTTGCCATTTATAACCTCTTGATAACCTTCCCCTTACTCTTTCCCATCCCGTTTCATCTAGCCACGTCTCCATCATTATGGCTACATCCCGTTGTGTTAAATTTCTCATAAACTCCCTATCCTTTCTCTCCAATCCTGCTATATTTCAGCACTAAATCTTCCATTCTTCCCTACTTTCGTTTCTCATCTTTTTTCCTTCTTACTATTTCTTATTTTCCTATCTCCCGTTCCTTCCTCTTCTAGTTTCCCTGCACCTCATTTCTTACTATCTGTTCCCTTTCTTCATCCCAATCCCACCATACTCTTTCTATCTGAATTCTCCTATACTTAACCCATGTTCCCTTTCCCTTTTTCTTCCGTCTTCCGCTATTTTCCTTAATTTATACTGCAATTTCCTTTCTACCTATGTCAAATCATCCTCTATTCTCTCTGGACTACCATATAATAACCTCTTCTTTGTCATCACCTCCCTCTTATGTTCCCATTTCTCTAGTTTCACCAGTACCATTATCTCTCCTCTTCGCACTTCCCTTCCTACATTTCGCGTTTCCTCTGTCTCTACATTAGCATCAATCCTTTTTAGTACTTCGTCCATCCCTTCCTTCAGCTCCTTCCCCTCTAATCTTATATCCTTTATCACTATATTTAATTTTCTTTCTTGCCTCTCTTTCCTTTATATTCTTTGTTCTATTTTCCTCAGCCTTTCCATCTCCTTATTCCCACTCTCGCCCCCACCACAATCCCCGTTCGAGCTTTCAGGTTTTGTTCATCCTACCTCTCATCTCTTCTACCTTTGTATTATTATCTTCTTCCCGCTTCTCTAGTTTTTGCTCTATCATCACTTCTAGAATTTTCTTTAGTATTTTCTCTTTCATCGACACTTCACTTTCATCTCCGCTACCATCAGCACCCTTACTATTGTCGCTCTTGCCTACCAAACTCTGCTTTTCCGGCGGCGATATAAACATTTTCTGATATTTTACGCTCGCCCCGATATCTTCCTTCTCTTCACTACTTTCCCTCTCCCCTCTCTTCCTTTTGATAAATGCTTCTATTGACCCTACGCTTTTTGCTCTTAATCTTTCCTTTTCGATAATTATTTTTATACTTCCCCCTTGCCTTCCTTTCCTTTATCTCTTCTTTCGGCGTACTGAACACTTCCTGCTCTAACTCTGTTTCTTCGGCGGAGATACTCGCTCCGCTAGCCATGAATCAAATTCAAACTTTTCCGCCTTCTATACTTCCCTGCCTCTATCTACCGTCGCTGTCTGGAATCTGCATCGCCTTTCTTTGTCGCTACCCAACCCTGCTACTACCAATCCGTCAACACAGTTCTTCGACCCTGTCACAAATCTCCAAACAAACTTCCACACAAATCTGTCTCAATCCTCCAAAATATCTACCTCCCCTTTGCAACCTCACAATCCCTCAATTAATCTCTCACATCGACACCCTTCTACACACTTGCACAATCCACTCACCTCAAATTTCACCACAATATCAGGAAAACTCAGCATCAACAATTCCCACTGCTTTACACTTTCATGCCGGAAACGGAAGTCACATAATAGTCTAGTAAGTAAATGTACAAGTATACTGCGAACGTTGCCAACTCAGCGATTTGGCAACACTCCATTTTTTCAGAATTCAAAAATTCAAAATGACCGATACCGCAATTTGAAAATCATTGAATTTTCATGTTTTGGTGAAACATGAATTCTTTTGTTTAACATACATAGTTTTTATTAAAAGCTCAACTATTTGGTCATCAATTAATTTTTTGTAGAAAATTGGTGTTTTTGGCATAAAAATTCGAGAATTTGGTAGAAAAGCGAAACAAATACATAGAATTTATAGTTTGTTTGAAATTCATATTTTTGGTTTGAAACTGAACTATTAATTTAAAAATGTAACTATATTGTTAAAACTTCCTTTATTGTATGTGTGAAATTCAACTATTCGCTCATAAATGTACTGTTTATAATTGCACTTCTTGTTGTAAATTAACCTTTTTCTTTGAAAATTCGTCCTTTTGGTTATGACATTAATCTTGGTCTTTAAAACCTCATCATTTTGTTTGAGGATGCAAATGTTTTATTAAAAATTCGTCATTTTTAATTGGATGAAAAAGGTTGATAATTTGCTTGTTGTTGTTGAAAACGTGTTTTTATAACTGAAAATGTAATGATTCCACTTTTAGAAAATTATCATTTTCATTGAGAATAAATATTTTTTGTTAAAAATTAGACTATTTATTTCAAATAAAGTATTTATTTTAGAAATTCTTTCGTTTTTTTAGAAAAATAATTTTCGTTTATCTTAAAAGTTTCATTCCACTTATCGTTAAAAATTTGTCGCTTATAAGTTAAAAATTCAACTATTTGCACGTAAATTAACTTTTTTATTGAGAATTTATATTTTTAGAATAAAAATGAAGTATTTATTTGAAACTATGTTGTGGGATATTCTTTCTTTTTGACGAAAAATAATTTTTCTTCATCCGTAAAGTTTCATTTCACTTCTTAAAAATTCATATTTTTGGCTTAAAATGAAATTATTTATTTGGAAATGTACCTATTTTGTTGGAAATGCTTGTTCTTTTTTTAAACTATTTTTTTTTTATCTCAAAAGTTTATTATTGCACTTTCGGCTCAAAATTTCTCGTTTATAAGTTTATAATTCAACTATATAATCATAAATTAAGTTTTTTTGTTGAAAATTGGTCTTTCCGGTCATAAAATTAATCTTGTGTTTGAAAAATTCATGATTTTGGTTAAAGGTTTAAACTATTTTGTCAAAAAATCGTCATTTTTTATTGAACACAACTAGTTGATAATCCTATTTTTTGTTGAAAAAAGGTTTTTAGCTGGCATGTAGTGATTCCATTTTTGGTTAAAAATTCATTAATTTTTTTTTAAATTTAATTATTTCGTCTTAAAGTAACATTTTTCTTGAGCACTGGTATTTTTTGTTAAAAATTTAAGTATTTATTTCAAAGTGAATTTTTTTTAAATTCTTTTGTTCTGTGGAAAAGAATTTTTTCGTCTGAAAAGTTTAATTTCACTTTTGGTTGAAAGCATGTTGCTTATAGGTTGAGACTGCAACTATGTCGTCTCAAATTTCTTTCTCAAACATTCATATTTTTTGTTGAAAATTAAACTATTTATTAACAAATTTAACTATTTTGTTTGAAACTTCTTTTTTTTTTTAATTAATTTTTTCATCTGAAAATTTTTTTATTCCACTTTCGGTTTAAAATTTCTTCCTTATACGTTTATAATACAACTATCTAATCATAAATCTGATATTTATGCTGTTGTTGCGGAAATCGCTTAGATTAGAAGCGTAAAAATTGTAAGTAATGGTAAGGTAAAAGTTAAGTAGACTAAGATGCGTTTGCGTTCTCATGCTCTCTCTCTCGCGTGCACTCTCGCTTTCGTTCGATCGCTCAATCGTTTGCTAATAAATCCTAAATTGCGCTATCGCAGGAAATAGAAATAAGAAACTAGATATAAGACTGTATAAATAGTTGTAAATAATTGTATATATAGAAAGGATAAGATTGTAAAAAAAAATATGGATATAAACCGAAATATTATAAGGAATGGAAGTCATGTAAACCCTTAGCGGACACATTATGAATAAAGAAGACTAATGGTTAAAAAATGTTATTTCCCTGTTGAAATTTCAACTGAATTTTGTTTTTGTTATTGAAAATTAAATACTTTTTATCCTAATTTTTATTTTCCCTTTCAAAATTCATCTCTTTTTAATAAAAATGTCATGTTTAATAAAATAATAAAAATAATGTCTTAATAAAATTATTCACTTTTGAACCAGTAAATTGCATTTTAATCCAATCCGTGATAATGATGAATTTAAAATATGATGCTCAGAAATTGTATATACATTTTTGTATTAGGCCATAGGTTCAATATATCCGTGTGTAATAAATGTACCAAAATATTAATGTGAATTGATTCTTATTATATTTTCCCCATATCTTCTGCGTATCACCTCTATATCGGAAAAATTTTTAATAAATGAATATTTCTCAATACCTTAGGGCCGGTTCCACCAACCTCGGTTAAAAATCTAATCCTCGGTTAAAGCTAATTAGGCGTTCCACCAATTTTTGACAGCCGGTTAACTCGCATTAACCACCGTTAAATCTAACCGGTCAAGATTGGTCGGTTAGGGCAATTTAATCGTCCTTTAACCTAAAAAGTGCAGCGTCATTGTGAAATATGGAGTTTTTGGAAGAAGTTCTGAGGTCGTCTGATCTTTGCTTATGATCGTTGCAAATGCATGACAAAATAATATCTCTGAATTTAATAACGCATTAAAAGTAGTTTACCGACAGTATTAAATAATCTTTGAATATTTTGAGTAATCTTTTCGACATTTTCCATTTTCTAAGCGAAAGAAAACTGAAGAAACTGCTTTTAGATCAAATATCCGCAGTGTTAAAATTTTAAACCAAAATCGTGAAGTGCGTTTGTTTTTATAGTAAATCGGGATTAAAATGTAATCGGGAGCAGGACAAAGCGAACAAAATGCAATTTTTCAAACCACCAAATGATCTTAATATTATTTAATAATGGCAAATTCTATTTCAAAGAACGGTATCAAACTAATGTTATGGCAACGGTGTTACATATAAAGTGTATAGGTATATCTTCATGTTTTTAGAGTTTTTCTCTTTTAAAAAATATTATTTTATTATTAATATTAACTGTGTATATTGGGCATTATTGAATGAATAATAAAAAAATGATATCTTAATATATATTCAAGTTTAAAAAAATGAACTAAAATTATAAATTGTAAATAGATTTAATTAATTTTAATGAATTCACTTATAAAATTGCTTTTCAGCATAACTCTTTTCATGAAATCTAGCTTAAGATTTAGGACAACGAGGGAATTTTCATTATAATTGTTTTTAAATTAAACATGAAATAAAGGATCTTATTCTAAATAAGGAGTCGCAACATAGGAACTAAGTTTTCAAAATAATTTTCAAATTGCTATTTTATCTATTTTACATTGATCTATTCTCGTCTAACAGTGCATGTAGGTTTTTAATTATTGATCATAATTTGTTTCATCGAATCTACAGAAAAGAATGATCTATAAACGTTTATTTTCATTTCAAATGTTTAAATTATGTCTGTGAAAGAATAATTTAATGAAGATATAAATTATTTTACAGTTTTTGATGACTGTAATGTAATAAATAGAGTCAAACTTATCGTAGATGAAATTTTATAAATTTTTTATTACTTTATAGTACCTTTTTTTAATTTTATTAATTTCTATTTTTAAATTTTATATATATATTTTTAATTTCGCTATTGAACGGACAATAAGACTTTAGGAAAATTCAAAGTTATCCAGATATTATTTTAAAAGGTTTATTTTAAGTTTTGAAGATTTTAAAATATGTAAAAAAAAATCCGAAAGATTTAAAACAATTTTTTCCGATTAATTTTTTTTTTATTGGTAGAAGTTTCAGTTAGTTTTGAAAACAATCGAAAATAATTAAAATCTTTAGAAGATTTCGAAAAATTTAAAACGAAATGTACATTTTTGATGATTTAGAACAAAAAATAGAAGCCTTTTAAGAATTTTTAATGGTTTTAGGAGAACAATATAATTGTCCCAAGATTCCTGTTAATATTTTTAATGATTTCTTTATTTTAAAGAAGAGATTTTAAACGAAAATTGAATCAAAATTACATAAAAAATTTTATTATGCTTGATAAATATTTTCAACTATTCAAATAATTCCAAGTTATTTTTAAACTTGTGAAAAATTGCATTTTTTCAATGTAGATTGTTGAAGATTTTGAAATAGAGAGATGGATTAAAATTACGGAAAGTTTCGAGGGAATACAAATTTTTTCTTCAGATTCTCAGAAAAATGTTAAATGATTTTTCTAAAAGATTTTAAAGTATTTCCAAAAAAATTTCTAAAAATAATCTGGGAGTCTTGAAGGAAAATTTGTTTGTCTTTAAAATATTTTAATAAAAATTGAAAAAAAAATTTAAAGACCTTTAGATCGTTCAGATACATTAAAAATATGTTTAAAAAATGTTTAATTTGATAATCATAAAAATTTGGAGAAAAATGTAGATTTTTTACAAGTTTTTGAAAGAGAAGGTTTTTATAAATTTGGGAAGGTTTTTAGAAAGTCAAACAATATTCTCTAGATTATTAGGAAAATTTAAAATTATTTTATGGAAGATTTTAGGATAATTTATTTTTATTTTTCAGAATTAAAAAAATGGTAGTTTCCAAAAATTTCAAGTTTAAGAAAATAAACTAAAATTACACATAGTCAACAAAATTTAATTAATGTTAATGAATTCATTACAAAAAATGTTTTTCATCGTAACTATTTTCATGAAATTTAGCCTAAGATTTAAGAGGGAAAGGGAATGTTCATTATACTTGTTTTTAAATTGAACATGAACTAAAGTTATTTCAAGCTAAAAAAATAAACATTGTTAAAAATGATTTACAAAATCGAGGAAAATATTTTATTGTTAATTATAACTGGTTTTTTTTAAGAACTTGAGGTGAACTTTTAAAATAAATATTTTACAATTGTCATTGTTTATTTAACAGTAGTTTTTTACACTTTAATGTTTTTCTCTCTCACTTTAGGTAAAAGTTGCAATATTATTATTCAATCCCAATGATGTAGGGCTTATTTTATTCCTCAAAAGATTCTCCGCAAATCTTATGGATACGTTTTTAGATTAAAAATTTCATTTGGGGATTCTAAGATCTTTATTTTTGTAAACAATAGGTTCTCATATATAATTAAAAAAAAAACTGCTAATGACATTTGCAGAAAATCTTTTAAGGAATAAAATAAGCGATACAGCATTAGACTTAAATAAGAATTGCAACTTTTATCTACAGAGAAAAAAGAAAACATTAAACTCTAAATTGTTATTTTCAAATAAAGAAAACCCGAAATATTTTTATCAGAAGTTCACGTCGAGTTCTTTTTCAAAATTAGTTACAATTAACATTAGCATATTTTCCTTCATTTTATAAATCATTTTAACAAGGTTCATTTTTTGAACTTGAAATAACATATGATATTATTAAAGAAGGAAGCACATTGTGTTAATTAAAACACATAATTTGTTTATTAAAATATTTAAAAATCCAAAATGAATTTAAATTAATAAATAAAATAAATATTATGTTATATATATATTACATAATATAATAAAAAATGTTAGAAAATTTAGACTATTTTCTTTTTGGATATTTAAAAATTACACAAATAATTATATGTTTAATTTGATTGTGCAAGAATAATTATTTTCTGTAGTTAGTAGAAATGCATTGGGATTGACGTCTAAAAGCAGTGGATTTTAGGATTTTCGCTAGTTATTTTTTATTCAGAATTTATTCAGGAGGTAATAAAAAATCTTAAAGATTATTATCTTTTACCCAGAACTATTAGAAAATTATTTTCATTTGAGAAACATTTTTTTAACACTTTCGCCGTACAATATTTAAATACTAGGCCAACTGCATAGCTGGCGCCACCACACAGCCACCGTCAACTCTCATGACAAATATTTTTCACAGCCCTCCAGAAAAGTGGCATGGGGCTGCAAACGAGATTTCGCTTAAGAAAAGCTTGTGTAAATGATCTTCTGAATCATACAGTCTGTCAAGTTAAAGCGTGGGTGGCTTTACTCGCAGTCGGTAAGGTGTATCGACATGATTTTGGTGCCAAAATATTAAGAAGAGCTCCCTCT
>NC_046659.1:12574770-12595535 GCF_010883055.1 Belonocnema kinseyi | reverse complement strand
GAGGGAGCTCTTCTTAATATTTTGACACCAAAATCATGTCGATACACCTTACCGACTGCGAGTAAAGCCACCCACGCTTTAACTTGACAGACTGTATCGAAGGATCATTAGGAAAAAAATTAGGTGATCTCACTTTGTTTTCTTCCATCTTATCACAGATAACACGAATAAAACAGAAGTATAACACGGACAAAAAACACATACAAATTCACTTTTTTTAGGGTAGCGTGGTCACGAACGTGGAGTGAACCTTGTTTGAATTTGGCGCGCACGGCCATATTGCTTTGCTTTTCACACGACCGACAAGTAGCCAATCACGCGAATTTTTAAAAGTAAAATAGGAGTTATTTCGAAACGACTATCTGGTTAGATAACCGGGACCTCCAAAAACGTGGTGGAACGCGCGACAGGATAATCGACACTTAACTATGGCATTCAATTTAACCCGCTGTCATTTAACCTATAATTTAACTGAGGTTGGTGGCACCGGTCCTTAGAATAGTGAAGATAGGAGTAAAATAAATTTTTATCCAAGAAGAATTTATTATCGAAATATTTATACGTGATTTTTCACAAAAGACATGAAATTTGAACAAAATATTTGAATTTCTAAAGAAATTCTCCACCTAATATAAACCTAACCTACTATAAATGTCTCTCGAAAAAAATAATTATGTAGAGCACTTAAATATCCATTTAAAGTTCATCAATTTTCATTAAGGACATTAATTTCCAACCAAAGATATTAATTTTCCACCACAAATAAACTAGATATTTCACAAAATATATGAAATTTCAACCAAAATGTTGAATTTTTTAAAGGAATTGTCAACCTTATATTTAAATTATTAACCAAAGAAATGAATTTTAAATAAAAAAGAAGAATTAGTGATCAAGAAGGTTAATATTCTACCCCCGAAGACGTAATTTCAAACAAAAAGAATTTTCTTAATTGTTACATTTTCAACGAAATAATAGTCCCACCATAATTCTTTCCATTCGTTTGATTTCTTCCATTCAGGCATTTTTTCAAAAATTTCATTCATTCTTATATACTATACGTAAATACTGCACAGATGGTAAAAGAATATACTTTTTTATTTTCTTTATATACTTCTAATGACTATTCTAATAAAATTTGCTCCTTTTTTGTTTCTCATAAACTACACATTTCGAATTTCGTGCTCGTTTCACATACTTCTTTGGATGACCATGGAGGGCACTAAATGCCAAAACCCTCTTTCAATTTGCCTCAAGCTCCCTTTGTCTGATACGTGGTTATCTCGTATCCAGTGTATATTATGTAGTATTAGAGTGAGAGAAATACATAGTTTTGACACATGATAGAGTGAGAAGATGCAACATTTTCCGCCTGCATGTAAAAACGTATGAAAGTACCATAACGAACGCTAAACTCTTTCATTAATAATTGACTGCCGATAGTTCGATATCTATCGGACTATCGATATTACGAAGGGCGTGCTCTTTAAGCGGATTTTTCGAATTGCTTATTTTAAATTAAAAAAATTAAGCAAGAATTTGGTAATTACACGAGTCTAGAAAATTATTCATTCCACAAAACAGTCAATTTAACATTGTCGATCTGAATATATTTCCCGAGATTTCAATTAAAAAGGACCGTTAATTTGCCGAGTTATATCTTTACATTTTCTCAAGATAAAAATGATAATTTTCTTCTACTTAAATAAAAAAGCTATGAATTGATTGGTATTTTTGAAAATATAACCTCGAAAAATACCGAGTGACACATTTACAATAACATGCCGAATTTTTGGAACAAGGAAATATATTGGTAAGGAAATCCACATTCACCTCTCATTCTTGAACATTTGCTGCCTAAAAATGTTTAAAAAATGACGAGTTTATCTAAAATTACCGAAATTCCTTGTAGGTTGCTTAAGTTCATTAATGGACTAACCTAGAATTGCCGACACGCTATGCGCCTGTCTATACCTGCTCGTACCTAATCAATTTTGGAAATTTTCCTCCTTTTATGGTCTATTTTTGTTGTAAGAAAACTCGGTTAGTAGAATGAATGGCTGCGTCGCTGTGAGCCCACAATTACGAAAATAGAATTAACACGTAATTACAGTAAAAACATTGTTCAACAAAAGTAATTGTTTAAACAAATTATTGTTGCTTATGATTATCTTTATGCATGTCAATGCCTGATAGTTTCGGGTTTTTCGGCAATTCTTACATTTCTTTTCCTTTTTCACTTATGTAGGTAACAATTAATTAAATAGAATATTATTTTAGAGGCCTAATATCAATGGTTATTTGATGTTTGTACGGCAGAGGTCTCTGTATTGTACGGTTGATGAGTAGAAAAACTGCTATATCATAATCAATTTTTACTATACGCAATTAATTGAAAACACGAGAAAAATAAGTTCTAAAAAATTCCTTGTGGGCTGGGTTTGAACCAACAACCTCCTCATTACATGTGAGGGGCGCTACCAATTGCGCCATTGCAGCACTAACAATGAAAATTTTAGAACTTGTATTTCCTTACTTTCGATCGAAATTATTTTTCATAGATGTTATTAGTTTAAGGCCAGTTGTTAAATTCACAAAAAAGTTGTTTAAACAGTTAATAATTGTTTGTAACTATCTTTGCTTAGATAAGTGCTAAAAAGTTGCGGTTTTTTCTAAAATCTTTAACTTTGCTTCGTCTTCTTAGTTATTAACAAATAATGAGTAAACATTAGAGAAAACTCTATTTTAAATAATCTCTTGCTTTTTTTTTAATGTACTTTTCTGAAATAAAACATATATTAAAAATAAGTTTCAAAGTTTCTACACGGTATCTGGCTTTAATTCTCTTATTACTAGAGACGAAAGTCAGAAACAATATTGACTACAAGTGGTAACACAGTACAGGAAGCAATTTTTTGAATGCAGTAAGTCTACCTAATCTAGTGACATGCTATAATCAATTAATTATTCGTTTCGAGTCTTTTTAGTTTTAATATTAGATGTATTTTTTCATCGACGAAACGTGTTTTCTTATTCTTCAATAAACTTCTTATTGTAATCGAAAAGAAAACTTTTACAAGTCATTTGAAGACCTACAGTCTTTCCAGCTACTCCAAATTACGTCATTCCCGCTGTTTTTGCCTCTTGTGCAAGACAGCTTTTTTTCTTCCAATTATTTTTTAAAGCATTGGGAAAAGAGCGAAACTTTTCTGTTAACTTTCACTGATTATCACCTAGCTAAGTGAAAAAGGAAGAGAAAAGAAAATGACCGAAAAAACCGCAACTATCAGGCATTGATATGTAGCAAGATAGTCACAAACAATAATAATTCGTTTAAAAAATTATTTTTGCTAAATATAATTAATTAATAAGTCACTCCTCATGAAACATAGACAAACAGTTAAAAATTGCAGATAAAACCGCAACATTCAACTATAATACGGAAAATTCCATGATGCTAGCTAGCCAGTGTCAAAACCTAAACTAAAATCTGCGACAACTTATTCTAATTTCAATCTTTTGATTGCAAGTAACATATCGTTGGAATCGAAAATACACGTACAGTTCGCATATAACATTTTTGAATTGCTGATTACAAAATTATAAAATTTTTATGTTCCGTATTTTATCAGATCTTATTCCTCATCATGACAAAGGGGCCTCCCGTGGGCAATGCTCGACAGAGCGCTCTCGGTCAGTCAGCGACGTAGAGGGAAGTCGACTGAAGAGGGTATGTCGTCCAGAAACTAATAAAAAACTTATCAAGTTTCGGAAATCTTTTCAAGTTTAAAAATATTTGAAAGCTCTTGAAAGTTTTAAAACTCATAAATATCTTTTAAAATTATAATGATTTTTGTAACGTTTAGAAAAATGTTGCTAACTCATGACAAGTGTCTTACGATGCTCCAATGTTTTTTTAAAAAGAAATTTCTTAATGTTTTGAAATCTTTTTTAATTTTCTCTTAGATTTTATGTTTTTGAATACATTTTTTTAATTGTCCCATGTTTATAATCTTGTAATAGGATAAAAGAGACAAGACAATTGTTTGAAAATAGTATATATTTAGTAGAAAAATATAAAATTTTCCTATTCATATTTCGAAGAGATAATTCAGCACGAAAGTTAACCGAGAATTACTCAAGTTTTCAAGGCGACCTCGAAGTGGCATCAGAAGCTGGCGGCCTATCCTTTCGCTCGAAAGTATATCTATCTTATTTTCTTTACCTGCTTTGTGATAATGACCGATAAAATACCAAACATAAAAATGTTTTAATTCTGCAATTAGCAATTTAAAAATTTATATTTGAAATTTACGTTTTTTGCGATTCCAACGATATGTCAATTCTTTGAAAGTATACCATTTTAAGTATTCCTTTAAAATTGTTAAATTTCCCATTGCAGATTAAAATTAATTATTTAATTAAACATTGGTTTTAATTTTTTTTTCAACTATAAAATTTTATTATAATAAACACAATTCCTTATTGATTATCTCCAGTTTTTAGAACAATTTAATCATTAAATAATTAATAATATCAATAATTATATATAATTATATGAATCCAGATTATTAATACCTTACAGAAATTTCAATATATATATATGTATATATATATAATTAAAAATTTGTCATAAGGACAACCGCAGGATTTCGCTGGGAGCAGGTGCAAATCTGAAAAATTGCACCCGCTTCCAGCGAAATCGTGGTAAAATTTCAGCCACAACCACGTCTCACAACCGTGAGATAGGTGGGTACAGTCTGTGAAGGTATCAATACGACGATCCAGCAAAAGCCTTGTGCACCCTAAGAACACGGAGCGACCCAAGGACAACCGCCTTCTGCATTTTTCCCGCAAGTGTTCTAACATATTGTTTTTTTTTAGGCTATTAGCAAGTGAAAGCTTGGCACCTCCAAGAGCGCCGATGATAAGGACGATCAGTTTAACAGAATATTCCGGGTACAATCGTTGCAACTCCCTCATGAGGTCTCAATACCTCTCTTTCTTTTCATTCTCCTTGGATATGATGCTTTTGTCAGCTGGTGCCGAAACTTCGATAACGAACATGTTTCGCTTCTCGAAGTCAAGAAGAACCATGTCAGGCCTCGAGTGAGCAACAGAAACAATTATCGAGAATATAAAATTCCAGTATATGCGGCACTTCCCATTCTCGACAATTGACTCAATTTCCCTAGGAGCATTTAGAGGAGCGATATTAAGGTGAATGCCATAGGAGTGACAGAGATGGTAATAAAGTACTCTTAGTGTCGCATTGTGCCTTTGAATGTAGGTCGTTCCCGCGTGTGTTGGACAACTAGATAGTATGTGAGCTAAATGCTCGGGGTGTGCATGGCACGCCCTGAAGCTATCATCGGGAATGTCTTGGCTGAAAATGTGGCGACGGTATGTTAAGGTGGAAATGACACCGTCTTGGCATGCAAAAATGAAATCCTCTGTATCAGACTTCAATCCGGGCGATTTAAGGAAAGCAAACGTTAGCTCACAAGACATTGACTGATCCTTCACATTTCTATGGAAGATACCGTGCATCCTCTTATCGAGGAGCTGTTCACGAAAGTTTTTCTCGTGTGCTTTCTTAATCCGGGCTTTCAGGAGTGAGTACTCCACATAGATAAGATTTGATGCATTTTGCTCACCCCTAATACTGAAGTTAAGTCCGAGTGTTTCAGCAGCTTCCTCGGCTGCTTTGTACAGAAATGCTCCTTTGCCCACTTCTTCGTGATTCCTGACCATTTTAAGAAGAGGGTCTCTTCCATTTGCAACTCTATTTGCTGTACCCAGAATAATCCTGTTGTGAAGACATTCAAGACTCAATATTCCGCGACCCCCTTGACGGCGTGAGATGTACAGTCGCGGAACGGAAGACTTAATATGCATGCTTTTGTTCATGTGCATAATCTTTCTTGTCCCGATATCAAGAGATCCGAGCCATTAAGTTTGCCATTAATGTCATTAAGTTTTCCTCGCTTCAAATAAACCTTGGCGCGTTTTGCTAACCCAAATTCCATTCCAATTTCCTTAGTATATCGTTCGACAATCCCCAGAGCTAAAGGCAGTTGCTCTCTGTTTTTAGCATAGATCTTAAGATTGTCCATGTAAAATACATGAGTGACCTTGTACTTTCGATCTGCAGGTTTGCCGCACAAGTACCCTTCGGAATGGCGCAGTGCTCGAGATAGTAGCAATAATGTAAGGCAAAAGAGGAGTGGGCTCATGGTGTTGCCCTGAAAGACACCTCTCTGAAACGTGACCTTGTTAGTTGTCACACGATGTTCTCCCGACATCCGGCTAGGCCTTTTTTTGAGCCTCGTTGTTCATATATTTCTTTCCACACAGGTTCAATTGCCCGAACAATCCTATCATTTAGGATAGCTGAGAATATCTTATAAAGCGTGTTCAGACATGTTGTTGGCCTTTAGTTCTCCGGGTCAGCTAAGTTGCCTATTTTCGGCAGGAGTATTGTGCGCCCTTTCACCAACCACTCTGGAATCGGCTCTTCCGACTTCAAATATGAAGTGAAAATACGGGCCAAATGCTGATGGGTTGAAGAAAACTTCTTCCACCAGAACGTTTTGATACAATCTGGTCCCGGTGCGGAATAGTTCTTCATCCTTCTTAATACTTTTTTCACCTCCTCGGTAGTGATGGGTGGGCATTCTTTATCAGGTGTTATGAGGGCAACACATAACTCCTTGAAGCTATTTATATTCTCTGAGTCTTCGTCCAGTCTATGCTGAACTTCGTAGACTACTCTCCAAAATACTTCGACCTCCTCTGGTTTGGGTGGGTATTCGACAGTAACTAGAGGGTCTTGGAAGAGTCGAGATGGGTCAGAGAGAAACTGTTGATTTTCTCTGACCCACCTCACCCTCCGCTCTAGACTTCTCTTAGCGTCGGATAGTATACGTATGCTCTCAACAATATGCTGTCTGATTGTCAGCAGCTTTGACTTGTTAAGTGTGTCATAACGGGTCCGGAGTTCGCGCGCGAACTTTCGAACCTTGGCGGTAAAATTCCTGCCAGATGTGATGTAGTCAATCACACATTGAATGCGGGACGCGTACTGTCTTGTCCAGCCTATCTTTATGGCAAGTTGATGCATTCGTCTTTTGGTCTTATGATCAGCCGTTGGTTTTGTTTTACGGTTCGCATCGGCCAAAGCTCTCGCTGCATTATACACACAATAATTGATAGTTCAGAGGTCGGATTCACCGAAAAAAGGTCTACTAAGCTCGTCATCCATTTCAGCCAGATCTTTAGGCTTGAGAGAAACCTTAGTGCTGATGTTTATCCGGGTCGTAAAGCATCGCTCTTCATCTATTGGATGCCTGCCCGGGGTTGGTCTCTAAGCACCGAGAGGTCTTCCATTATCATTTCCCAACTCGTTTACTAGGGGTAACCGTCTTCCCAAGACGCGAAAAGGACCATGAAAACGCTTGTTCAGTTTGGCCGATATTTTCTTCTGCTTTGAGGATAATACCGTCCAACGCTTCAAACCCCGATCTCCTATTTGATATTTGAAATTGCGTTGCCATTGGTTGTAAGAACGAGTTTGCTTCTCATGAGCCTCTTCTGAATAAAGTGTCACTAGGTCTGGTAATTCTATTAGGCGCTCCATACGCCCTATTCATTTTTCTCTATCTGGCTCGGGAATATTATCGGGCCTCTCCTCCTCTGCTGGGAGACTTATTTTTGGCCTTAATTCCCTCCGACAATTTAAAAAGGCTGGATTCACTTTAGCGATAGCATTGAACGCGGTATTGTAGGCGTACCTAAATACTTGAAGGTGAATATCCCATTCTTGATGATTCAAATCAAAAAATGATCGAATCATTGCCTTTAGTACAAGATTCATCCTTTCGGTCGGGTTTGCTTGAGGGTGATTTAATGGATTGGTGGATTGATTGATACCATAGAATCTAGTTATCTCAGTTATAATTTTGTTAATAAACTCCGTCCCGTTATCGGTATGAATAACTTCGAGTTCATGCCACTTTGAAATAGCGAGGTCTACCAAAGCCCATGGTTGATCGACTACCCTTTTCCCCATGAGACCCGGATGAGCCTGCTGTGAAACTTTAGTGCGCTGACAAATATCACACCCTTTTACATAATTAACCTCATCCCTGAAATTTCCGGGCCAATAATATGCGACTACAGCCCTAGCGTAAGCCTTATCTACATCTACGTGTCCTGTCTGAGGTTCGTCATGTACCTCGGTTAGCACCCGCTGCCGTTTATTGACTGGAACCACCAATTTCCACGCTTCTGTGTCTTCTGTGATTGGGTCTATCAGAGGGTTTGGTCTAAATGCATATAGTTTACCTTCTAGAACCTTTCAACCATGATACCTTCTAGGGAAATTTTGTACATCCCTAACTCGATGGGAATACGACGGATCGTCAATTACTTCAGTTACACACACCTCGGCGACTTCCTCATTTTCATACATTTGTGACTAGTGGTTTCAGGGATTCCGGAGGTCGAATATCTTCATCACCCCTAGCGGCTGATCGTTCGTAATCTTGGGCAAGGGCTGCTAACTCATTATAAGACCCAAAATCTCTGCGCCTAATCGCACATCTTATTTGACGGTGCATATTACTATAAGCCCTATCCAGTTGCTCTTCTAGTCGGATTGGACGTAGGTAAAGTCTATACAGACCCCTCATATATGTTGAGTAACCTATTGCAAAAATCGAATTAAAAATCCTACCAATGCCGCCATAAGTACTGATTATGCCTAAACTATACCAAGGCTATGCAATCTTAAAGAAAAGACATCACTGTGAGAACCTCTTCTTTACTTAAAGAATCTACTGCCAGCCCATCCTCTAATTTATCCAAAAATGTGATCACACTAGTATCACCATGCCCTGTGAACTTAATATTCCGCTGCTTTGCGATTTGTGACAGACTTTTGTTACCCCTTCTATAAGGACTACTGAACAATCGGAGAGCAGTAGGCTGCTCAGTATATGGGCCACCTATTGGGCCGAGCTAAGAGGGAAGGTAGTGGAGTTGGCCGTGGAAACAGCTTTGTGGGACCTCTCTAGGAACGTCACCTTGATAGGTACCATACCTGGTGGTTTTATTTGTTTGAATACCAAAATCTCTTCTATTTTCCAGATATTGAGAATAAAGATTATTTAATACGGCATATGTTTCATTTTGCATACCGTAACCCATGGAGAATAGACATAAGCAGCCCAAAGTAGTGTAACCGAAAATGAGCAAATTTTTTTCGTATGGGCATGGTTACAATACTTTCCGTTCCCGTGTATGGCGCTAATGTGGCACGGGAATAGAATAGCAGCTGCCTATGTTTATATCGATGACATTGACACAGTTTGCATTATATATTAAGGATTGTGATATTTGATTTAAATAGATAAATTATTATTTATGTAAAAAAAGATTTGAAGAATTTTGTTCATCGCGAAAAATTTAATCTTTGTGATCCTGCAATGGACGAGGTAAGTTACATTATACGGTAATAAGAAAAATAAGATTATCACTTACTAGTTTTAAATATTGTATGCTTACGCATGATCAGACAGGTACCAAACTTTCATTTACATTTAGCAGTTTTTATATTCCAATAATCTTGGCATGGCTCAATTCAGCGATTTAAGAATTTTGTATTTTTCTTTGAGCCTTAAGGTTATATTTACACGAAACCATGCCGTAACCACTACTGTGATCCGCTTGCCCTGATGTTAAATTATTTGCAAAAATTTCATTAGGTGTTCCTGATATGTCCTGATAAATTGGCCTCTGTCTCGCCTCACTTGCTATATAGTTTGGAAAATTAGCCACACCTGTTCTATTATTCCGATCCGGTTGCGACGAAAATTGTGCTCTATTAGAAAATGGTGTTGGAGGGGGGTTTTGAGAATGTAAACCACCTTCCAAATATAACCTATCCGGGCCCTCATAGTCTATAAGCCTACCCGTATCTACATAAGCCGTTGATGATAGGGGAGGTTGTAAACCAGTATGATGCCTAAAGGTAGTGGAACTCTTGTGTCAGTATTTTACAAGTAATATGTGTCAGGACTGCGCAGTAGTCGACCCAGTATCACGCCAAACGTTGGCGGAACTTCTGTGCCGGTATTTCAGCAAAGGTGACAGTCAGTACTGGGCCAGTTGTGAACCAGTATGGCGCCAACCGTTGGCGGAATTCCTGCGTCGATATTCTACCAGTAATGACAATCAGTACTGAGCCAGTAGTAAACCAGTACTATGCCAATGGTTGGGATAGTACTAACAGACAGCACTGGTATTTATGCTGAATTATAACTGGCGTGGTTCTGCGCCGGTCGTGAACTCTGGCTAATATCCGACTTTTCCACCTGGGTATGGAGAGGCCATTTTGTCGTACCAATGTATAGTGCCTCACAGTTATTGCATGGAGTACTGTAGACTACACTGGACATTTTTCCATTCGGAATAGACTCTTTTTTTGACTTAAAAATTGGTTTTAAATCTTTAATATTGCGGAATGCAGATTTTATGTGAAAGGGTTTGAGAACGCGTAACATTTTTTTAGGTAGTCCATGTACATATGGTAGTAAAATGTAGGGATTTTGTTAAGTGAACCCATTATCGTACCGTCCTGGTGTGTTTGGGGAAGGCGCATCGTGGGTTACGTTTGTACGGCCTGTGTCATTTGTGACAGGTTGGGTCTGTTTTACTGTATCTATATTATTTTGCTGTATGCTATGCAATTTGTGTTTCATGACTGTGCTAATAAAAGAAAGAGGATAATTATTGTTTATTAGAGTCCTTCTAATTTTTCGGAGATCTTTTTCATGGAATTCTTTGTGAGATAAGGTTATCGCTCGATCAACAAAATTGTTTTTTACGTTAACTTTATATTTTTGTAGATGGTGTGAAAAATAATTGAGGCATTGGCCTGAAGCGGTCGGTTTTTGATACCAGTCTGTCTTTAAGTGATCAACTTCCCTTTTTATTAGGACATCAAGAAACTAATTCCGTTGTCTGATTCTTCCTCAAGAGTAAATTGTAAATTATGATTGAAGTTATTGAAAGTGCTCAGAATTGTTTGAATTTGATCAGCATTAGCAGCAGCAATAATTTCGTCTATGTAACGGAACTAGAAAGGTAACCATATGGTCATATTGTGATGCATGAATCAGAAAAAAGCTGCTTATAGCTTCCCTTCCAATGTAGTCTGCAGTACTCCATGCAATAACTGTGAGGTCCTATAAATTGGTACGACAAAATGGCCTCTCCATACTCAGGGGGAAAAGTCGGATATTAGCCAGAGTTCACGACCGGCGCAGAACCACGTCAGTTGTAATTCAGAATAAATACCAGTAATGTCTGTTAGTACTATCCCAACCATCGGCATAGTACTGGTTTACTACTGGCTCAGTACTGATTGTCATTACTGGTAGAATACCGATGCAGGAATTCCGCCAACGGTTGTCGCCATACTGGTTCACAACTGGCCCAGTACTGACCGTGACCTTTGCTGAAATCCCGGCACAGAAGTTCCGCCAACGTTTGGCGTGATACTGGTAATCTACTTTTGCGGTACTGAAAGTATTACTGGTAGGATACTGAAACAAGAGTTCAAAAAATGGCTGGCATCATACTATTTTACAACTGGCCCAGGACTATGAGGGCCCGTATAGGTTATAATAGCAAATGAGGCGAGACAGAGGCCAATTTATCAGGACATATCAGGAACACCGAATGAAATTTTTGCAAATAATTTAACATCGGGACAAGTGGATCACAGGCGTGTTTACGGAATGGTGAATAGACATAAGGAGCCCAAAGTCCTGTACATTGACTTCACCAAAAAAGAGCATTTTTCTATCGGATGTACAATAACGCATCGAAATGCTAAATCTTCCCGAGCGCGGCGCTAGTTTGGTACGGGTATGGATGACCGGCGTCATGGTTTAGTGTAAATATAACCTTAAGGCTCAAAGAAAAATACAAAATTCTTAAATCGTTGAATTAATTTCTTTGAGCCATGCCAAAATTATTGGAATATAAAAACTGCTAAATGTAAGTGAAAGTTTGGTACCTGTCTGATCATGCGTAAGCATACAAGATTTAAAACTGGTAAGTGATATACTTATTTTTCATATCACCATATAATGTAACTTACGCGATGAACCAAATTTTTCAAATCTTTTTTTACATAAATAATAATTTATCTATTTAAATCAAATATCACAATCCTTAATATGTAATGCAAACTGTGTCAATGTCATCGATGTAAACATAGGCAGCTGCCATTTTATCCCCGTGCCATATTAGCGCCATACACGGGAACGGAAAGTATTGTAACCATGCCCATACGACAAAAATTTGCTCATTTCCGGTTACACTACTTTGGGCTCCTTATGTCTATTCTCCATGGGTTACGGTATGCGGAATGAAACATATGCCGGATTAAACAATCTCTATTCTCAATATCGGGAAAATAGAAGAGATTTTGGTATTCAAACAAATGAAACCACCAGGTATGGTACATATCAAGGTGACGTTCCTAGAGAGGTCCCACAAAGCTGTTTCTATGGCCAATCCCACTACCATCCCTCTTATCTCGGCCCAACGTGACTAATGTGATTTTCCAAAAGGGACAATATATTCAAAGAACAGAAACCTCCCGTTTAGATAGAATATGAGGGAGTAGTTCTAAAGACGAAGAACCGGTAGAGACAAATTGTTCATCATAAGGACGGTAGTACAACTCCTATGAGCGGAAACGATATCAGACAGCAAGAGACTTGTTGTGGATTGGTGGAATTGTCGGAGGTCGAAAGTGACTGTCTTCAGAAATTTCTTGCAGAAGTCATTCCTTCGGGCAGTCCGAAATATGGTTGTACCCACCTTGTTGAACATAAAATTAATGTTGAGGGGCATTCCCCAAGCAAACAGAGACACTATCGTGTTTGTCCGGTTGTATTGGGAGTAATGCATGATGGGGTGGATAAGCTTTTATCGGAAGACTTTATCGAACTATTCAATTCAGAGTGGTATGGTCCAGTTGTAATGGTGAAAAAACCTACCGGTGCATATCGCATGTTTATTGACTATAGAAAAGTCAAAGAAAGTTGTAAGAGCGATGAATACCGACTTCATTTTTTAGAGGATATCCTGGATAAGTTACGGTCGGCCCATTATAATTCGACCATTGACTTGAGTCTTGCTTATCATCAAGTTCCTCTGGAGGACGGCAGTCGAGCTGTAACAGTATTCTCAGTTCCGGGACATTCTCAGTTCCGAAACGTTGTTTCGCATATCTCGACGATATTATCGTCGTGTCCGAGACATTTGTGGAGCATTTTGAATGGCTTAGGAATGTGTTAGATAAAATCTATGGTGCAGGGATAACCATTAGTCCCGAGAAGAGTGTGCTTTGCCGATCAGGAGACCGGTATTTAGGATATCGGGTCAACGAAGATGGTTTACAACCTGATGCGGAACGGATGTCACCTGTTCTGAATTACCCTGTACCGCGCAATATTTGGCAGCTTAGGAGATTCTTAGGTATGGCTAGCTGGTATCGGCGCTTTATAAAAAATGTTGGCTCGCTTGCTGAACCCCTCACATGTCTGTTGCGGAAAAATAACCATTTGAATTGGTTGGAGGAACAATAAACGGCGTTTGAAGCGATTAAAAAAACACTCCCGTTGGTCCCGATTTTAGCATGTCCGAATTTTGAACTCCCCTTTGTGTTACAACCTGACGCCAGAAGTTTTGGCTTAGGTGCGTTTCTGATACAATTAGTTGAGAGGGGGGGGGGGGGGGGGGACGAGTGATTGCTTTCGCAATTCGTACGTTATTGGATGCCGAACGTCGGTATTCCACTACAAAACAGGAATGTCTGGCAGCAGTTTGGTCTATCCGAAAATTTCGTCATTTCCGGGAAGGGTTTAGATTTACGGTGATCACGGATCATAGCAGTTTGCGATGGCTGCATAATTTGCATGATCCGCCTGGTCTCTTGGAATGTTGGTCGTTGGAACTACTAGAACACCGGTTTGAAATAGTCCATCGCGAAGAGCTTTACATCATGTACCCGATGCACTCTCACGAATGTATCAGAATGGCGAAGTCGCTGAGGTATGTGGAGCTGAACTAATTGACGATCCGTCGTATTCCCATCGAGTTAGGGATGTACAAATTTTCCCTAGAAGGTATCATGGTTGAAAGGTTCTAGAGGGTAAACTATATGCATTTATGTCAAACCCTCTGATAGTCCCAATATACAAGACACAGAAGCGTGGAAATTGGTGGTTCCAGTCAATAAACGGCAGCAGGTGCTAACCGAGGTACATGACGAACCTCAGACAGGACAGGTACGTGTAGATAAAATTTACGCTAGGGATGTGGTCTCATATTATTGGCCCGGAATTTTCAGGGATGTGGTTAATTATGTGAAAGGGTGTGATATTTGTCAGCGCACTTAAGTTTCACATCAGACTCGTCCGGGTCTAATGGCGAAAAGGGTAGTCGATTAACCATGGGCTTTGGAAGATCTAGTTATTTCAAGGTGGCATAAGCCCGAGGTAATTCATACCGATAACGGGACGGAGTTTATTAACAAAATTATAACTGAGATAACTAGATTCTATAGTATCCATCACTCCACCAACCCATTAAATCACCCTCAAGCAAACCCGACCGAAAGGATGGATCGTGTACTAAAGGCAATGATTCTATCATTTTTGGATTCGAATCAGCAAGAATGGGATATTCATCTCCATGAATTTGGGTACGCCAACAATACCGCGGTCAATGCTATCACTAAAGCGAGTCCAGCCTTTTTGAATTGTCGGAGGGAATTAAAGAAAAAGTAAGTCTCCCAGAAGAGGTTGAGAGCCCCGATAATAGTTTTGAGCCAAATAGAGAGAAATGGATAGGGCGTATGGAGCGCCTAAAAGAATTACGAGACCTAGTGACGTTTCATTTAGAAGAGGCTCATGAGAAGCAAACTCGTTATTGCAACCAATCGTGACGCAATTTCAAGTATCAGATAGGAAATCGGGTTTTGAAGCGTTGGACTCTATTATCCTCGAAGGAGAAGAAAATATCGGCCAAACTGAACAAGTGTTTTCATGATCCTTTTCGCGTCATGGGAAGACGGTTAGCCCTGGTATACGTGTTGGCAAATGATAATGGAAGGGCTCTCGGCGCTTTACACGTTATGAATCTGAAACCATATGTATCGCGTCAGACAGAGGCATTGCTCAGTCTGGTTTCCCTAAAGTTATTTTTTCTATTTTATTTTATTTATTGTGCTTGGTAGGATTGTTTTGTTTGCATATTGCATGGAGATTGGCATGTTTTATTTTTTTTTCTCAGGGGACGTCATCGAAAGTTGGAGAACTATGGGTTCAAAGAGCCCTTTCATTGACCCTCGGGAGGTCCAGTATGCTTTGGAGGCCCTGCAGGGGGGGGGGGTGGCTTTAAAGCGCGTAGCCCTGAACACCAACAGCCAGCGCATAGCCCGAGAAGTGGTCGAGAGTATCGTGGTCCCTAGGTCGGAGCCCACGCCCAGATCCACTTCCCTCATCAATCAGCTCTGAGAGGAGGCCCATAATCAACGATTTCGGCCCCGTCGTAGCCAATCTGAGATGAGCAATGAAGAAGCCGTAGAGGAGTTGGGGCGGTTTAAAATCCATGCCCGAAAGGGAAGGGCGCTCTCAGATCTGGAGAGTGGCTTTTTTCTCTTAGAGAGGATGAGGAGCCATCAACGGCAGTTGAAAGAAACTTCGCAGAGACTGTCTACGTCGCCCGGAGCGGTTCAGGGGGACCTTTCTCAGCCGGTCCGGGATGAGCCTTCTCACCTCGTCAAGGAGGATTCTGCCTGTTTGGTTCAGGTGGACCCTCTTCAACTGAGACCCGTGAGTCCCGGCGATGTGATGATTGCCTAACCGCTAGTCGCGAATGGGAGGACTGCCCCCAAAGTTAAAACTTTTTTGTACGCTGTGTGGGCGATTGGGGGTCCACCGTCGTGACTGCGGCTGCTCAATCTGGACCTCTCGACCACAGAATCCCCCAAGGGATAAGAGGGGAAGACAGGCAGCCGGCAGCTATGGACATCATATGTCCTTTGTGCCTTGCCACAATTGTAGGAAGAAAGGACATGCGTGGCAATGGTGCCCGGAACCCCTCACTCTGTTTTGTGAGACCTGTGGCCAGCAGGATACTCACCGCCGGAACTGCACCTATTGCAAGCGGTGTGGCTTCCGTCACCAACGGTACTAGGGTAGGACCCTAGACACGTTTGTTTTTCTTGCATTTTGTGATTATGATTTTTCTTTTTTTTATTACCGTTTTGAACTAATGCATGTGTCTGGCATATTTTTCATAGTCTTACCCGCAGAATTGGGTTAAGGCTATTTATTTTTTTATTCTTTTGTGGTGGTTAGTCTTATGATTTTCATATTTATTTCTTTCTTTAGTTTTTTTTCGACACATAACGATAGTCTTTTGATTTGACACTTTATTTTATTTTAATTTCCTAAATTTTGAACATGAGAGTGTGTGGTTCCGCTTTGGAGCGGGCGATTTTTAGTTTCTTTTAGTTTGAATTTAGGAAGTATGGTACGGAATTAAGCCACCTACCACTTGAGTTGTTCTTGTTCGATAGCAAGGGGAAAAATGAATCGCCAGGATTTCCTCTAAGGGTGGAGGAGTTGTAATGTTGCAGGTTTCACCTGCAAATTACTTTGTATATGTTCCCTGTTTTATTCATTTGTAAACAGCTCTTTCCCTCTCGGAGGAAATATCCATTAAAAAACAGACAATTGAGGCTCGAATGAGCGCCAACTTATCTTATTTCTTTCAATGCTTTCTTTATTTATTTTCTGAAATGTTTTATATTTATATTTTTTGTAAAACACACTCTCATGGGCTTTGTATAGGAAGAAGGAAAAAGTCACTCTTGTTAATTATCCTGGGGTTTTTGTTTTATTTTTTTAATGAAATTCACCGAGTTTCGAGTACGAGAGAGGAATGGAGGAGAGAGTGGTTCTTCCCTGGAGCATCATTTTTCATCAAGGACCAGCGCTACGAACAACGAGGAAGCAAGCCGGGTTATAGTTGCACAAGTGCAGGCGCAACCGTAGGTTATTCATCGGGGGATGAATGTGGATGAGATTCCCGCATTTCAAATCCTGTACTTGGGGTGATTCAAACCTCACCGTGGAGGATTCATCGCAGCACCACTATCACCATCTTTTGGGCAGCAGGGTCCCGAAATCTCCCTGCATACGCCATGTCACTGCGACAACGCAGAAGACACATCTCGTCCACCTGCGCAGGATGGGAGAGATTGGGCGGCCTGAGTACTATCGAGACGAGCGAACTCGTTGTCTGTTATCGTTCGAGCCTCATTAGAGGAAGTGATCTCTGATCTATTTGTCTATAGTGACTTGACTTCTTTTTCTCTCATTTTGAAGACCATTAATGTTAACGGAATGAAATAAATTATATGGGATGGATACTTTCTTATTTAACCATGATTTACTTATTTTATATACCTCTCAGATATATCTTCCGTAGGATTTTAAGGTACCTACGCCACTCTGGCAGAATAATGAGCTTGGGCATTTAAAAAAAACGTGTTTTAAAAAAAAATAGTTTATTCGAGGAATAAACCACTCTCACACTACTCCCCTGAGAAATTGGGAAAGCCAGCAGTTCTAGGAAGGCTGAGAACGGGGTGACTGAAAGCGAGAGTTTGTTATATAAAATTTATTTAAATTATATTTGTCTGCTATACAACAATTGACAGCTGTCAAAATTTAAACTTAAAACTAATCATTTTTTTAATTTTATTAGTTCACAACTAAGATATTAATAGAAAAATAATGCTTTCAATTTTTAAAACTGCGTACCTTCAAGATATTATGTACTTTTCACAGATTTAATAAAACTCGCTAATGAGGGCCACCATTGTGTGCCGAAACGTTTGAAACAACTTAATTAGTTTTAATTCACCTGACCCTAAAGCCAACAATTTACATCAACAATTTCTACAACATTTATTTTTGAGGGTATCCTCTAGTATCAAGTTTTAATCTATTACAAATTCAAATCTATTACAATGTTTAAATTTTAAGCATGAGTGGAGTCTTTAAACTTTTGAATCCAGTGCAAAATCAAATATTATTAGTTAATGAAATATTACTAATTATTAACCATTTAATTAACTATAAATACAATATCAAATTTGAAATCTTAGTTAAAAATATTTTCAAATTAGTATTATTAATTTATCGCATCGATATTCAGGAAAAGTTCCACGAAAAATAATAATAATATCAATTATCATTAAAATTTTAAGAAAAAATAAAAATGAGAACTAATAAGTCAGCTTTTCCTTCAGCTGAATCGAAAGAAGTAGAATTTTATTCTGCAATGATTATAATTAAAAATATTATATATATATATATTAAAAACATAATAATAATAATAATAATAATAATAAATGTAAATAACATGGATTCAAATAATTACGTATAATTATTCATAGTATTAATTTTAAATTAATTATTAATTATATTATTATATAAACTGGAGATAAAAAATAAAAAATTGTTTCTATTATAATAAAATTTTCTAGTTGAAAAAATCATTAAAGCCAGAGATTAGTTAAATAATTAATTTTAAACTGTAATTTGAAATTAACCATTCTAAAGGAATACTTCAATTGTATACATTTAAAGATTTGGTAGCTGAAAATGAATGAATTTTATAACTTAATATTTGATTTACTTTCTTAAAAATTCATTTTTTTGTTTTGTTTAATATTTATCATGTTAGTTGAAAATTCATCTCATTGGTTGAAAAATCCTGTTTTTTTATTTCAAATTATTTTTTTTACTAAAAATAATTCTTGTTTGGTTGAAACTTTATTATTTTAGTCGGATATTTATCTATTTGGAAGAAGAATATAATATGTTGTTGAAAATTAATTTTTTAATCTGAAAATTCAGCCATTCCATTTTTGGTAGAAAATAAATAAACATAAAATCCCCAAACTTAACATTTCACTGATTGTCCGTGAAATTTCACCTATTCAAATAGCTAGTAATCTTTCACTGACAATCAGTGAAAGGTTACTTATTGATTCATTGAAAAAAGTCCAAGAATCATAGCAAAAACTTAAAATCCATAAATCTGCTCAAACATTAAAAAAGATGAATAGTTAAAATGCTTTGAAATGACAAGCAACCTCAGATATTACTTTGATTTCAAGTTTGGACTTAAAACTTTAGAAGTTATGCTTCACATGGTTTACTCTGGTGTTACTGAACTGATTGTAAATAAGTCCGAAATCACTGATTAATCAGTGAAATGTCGAAATAGTATTTCAGTCAGTGAATTTTTCATTGATCCATATTTAGAAATTACCCTTTCTAAAGTGTTAAGTTGTGATTACTAGATCACATCATTCCTATATCTATAAATAACTGTTTTGTAGAGTAATAAAATTAAATGTGATATAGATCTTACTTTGATTCATTTCAATAAGGCACCTTTTGTAAAAGGCACCTTATTCAGTAAATCCTCGTTAAAATATATTACTGCGTATAGTTAAGATTAGAGTCGAAATAAGTTGCGTAGTGCAATGTCAAACATTCAAGGCACATAGAGACGCTCGTATTAGCAAATAAGGTTGAGTCCGCGAACCTTCTTACTCTTTACCAGAAAGCTACGACCAATATTACGCAAGCGCAATAGCGCTACATTACCGCCGACAGTTCGAGAGTTCACGCCATTTTCGACTGCATCTATGAACATCGTATTTTTGTTTCGATTCGTGTGAATTATCTTTGATATTATAATCAAATTCCAATCTAAAATCTTCAATTTCTACTAAAAGCCACTTTAAAATTTTTTATGACTGTTACAGTGCGATACCGCCAAACTAAATCTTTATATTCCCAGAACAGAATAAGTTTTTATTATGTTCGAACGTTTAAGAATACGAGGCATGTTCAAAAAATAAGGTGACTATGGTTTTCTCAAAAAATATTCATTTATTCCTCAATATTTATGTTGGCCCCTTCAAAGTAATCCCCCTCAGATATAATACACTTGTGCCAACGCTTTTTCCAATCATCGAAGCACTTCTGATAATCATTTTGTGGTATAGCCTTGAGTTCTTTCAGCGATGCAGTTTTTATCTCCTCAATTGTTGAAAATCGATGTCCTTTCATGGGTCTCTTCAGTTTTGGGAATAGAAAAAAGTCACTGGGGTCCAAATCCGGTGAATATGGAGGCTGAGGCATGACTGTGGTGCTGTTTTTAGTCAGAAAATCTTTCACAAGCAACGATGAAGGAGCAGGTGCATTATCGCGATGCAAAAGCCACGAATTGTTTTTCCAAAGTTCCGGATGTTTTTTGCGCATCGCCTCTCGCAAACGGCCCATAACTTGAAGGTAATACTCCTTATTGACCGTACGACCTTGTGGTAAGAATTCCTGATGCACTGCGCCAAGGTAATTAAAGAAGACAGTGAGCAAAACCTTCACATTTGACCGAACTTGACATTCTTTTTTCCGTTTTGGAGACTCAGGATGCTTCCACTGAGACGATTGGGTTTTAGTTTCGACGTTATAACCATATACCCACGATTTATCCCCAGTTATAACTCTTTTGAGAAAATCAGGATCATTATTGACTTCATTCAACATCTCCTGAGCGATGGTCATGCGATGGATCTTTTGATCAAAATTAAG
>NC_046659.1:12562555-12574670 GCF_010883055.1 Belonocnema kinseyi | reverse complement strand
TATGCAACTGTCAACATTTCAAGAGTTTTAGAGCACTGGATTCCATTTTTCACACAAAATTTAATGCAAACTCTTTGCTCCATTTTTTTCGAAAGAAGAAAAACGTCGAGCACACCAAACCCTTCTAACCTTTTACGCCTCTGCCAGAAAAACAACACGAGCTATATAGTCAAAACTGTGAACATATGATTGTGACGAGTGTACCAAAACAATAAAACAAAAAATTTAAAACTTCAATGTACGTAGCCCGCGAAAATTGAAAAGTCACCTTACTTTTTGAACACGCTTCGTACATTTGCAGTCGCTGTTTAAAAAATTTAAAAACTGACGAAATTTAAATCTCTTTGTGATTATAAGCTTCTACATTTTATTTTTCGGAACTGGATAATTTTGCTTAACCATACTTTTTTGCCTCAATTCAAAAACACCTCAGCTCTGGAGTAACTTTTGTTTTATATTTATAGGCTGATTTCGATTTTACGGAATGTTATTTCGCTCTTCTAAAAAATTTAGTTTTTGTTTGTTATCTAATTCTGGATCACAGGTGGAAATGTTGGTAATATTGACTCTACAATTAAGGTGAAAACATTTTTTTTTATTACTTTTTTTAAGGAAAATATTCTAAGTTCCACCTTCATGAAAAGTTTTAAATGTTCAGAAAAATTTCATTGGATAAATGTCTTAATCGTTGTAGAATAATCTAAAACACCTAAATATCAAAACGTTACACGAAGGTTTAAAGAAAATCGTTATTAAAAAAATGTTGCGCAACGTTGTAAAATTTCAAAGTTGTGTACATACAAATTTTAAATGCTCATTAACTGTTATTATCAGAAATTTTAAACTGTAGCTTAGGAGCATGGCTTTTTCATAGAGTTTCAACTTGTCAGTTTAGCGCAGTGGTTAACACTCCCGACTGCTAGGCGATAGATTTAGGTATATAGATGTAGGTTCGAAACCCCGTAGCGTGAGAAATTTTATTTGCAATTTAATGTTTTAAAATGTAAAGTAAGGTAAATGTGCCAGTCTTCGTTAATGCATGGATTGCCGGCAGATCGGCAGTATTTTACATATAGTAAGCTGTTGTGTTCTTCGTTTTCAGCAAAAATGTTTTTATCTAAACGCTATTGTCGATCACACAGACATCGAAGTGCCGATAACTGAAAGCAGCCAAATTTCTGGCATGCCGATAACCTATGCATTCTTGTATTTATAACTTCGAACTTCTTATAATATTCATTCTAATAGGATATTTTGCAAGTAAAATGTAATTTACTTTTTAAAGGTACGCTTTATTCGTTAAAACCCATTTCTTAAGCTTTAAATATGTTTAATATCGTTTTTTAAGCACTTAAAATCTGAAATTCGCCTTAAGCTTCCAATAACTGGCACACTTACCTTATGTATTCATTCTAATTGTGCCATTAACATGTATTGACAAAGTACTAGCTGTCAATTATTATTATTTTTTTAAATACCTTTTTTGTTATATCTTTAGATGATAGAAATAGTGGGTGTTAAAATCAAACAAATAGTTTGAGAATCATATTTTTGCAATTATAAGTAATATTCGGACGATATGCAGTCGTATGATGATGAATTGATAGTCTTTAAAACAACTAAATAAATTGTTATCATTTTTAAAATTAACTCCGGAATTTTAGCGGTCGGCCAGTATTGCGCCAGTACTGACAGGCCAGTACCGCCAAGAATTACAAGCCAGTACTAACATAGTACTGGCCCAGTATAACTAGCCAGTACTGGAGCTCCATCAGGCGGTACTGGACGAGTACTGGGCCGATGGTGCATTTCTACCTTGCATACTGCAGCCCTTTAAATATTGGGGTGCACTTCCGAAAAGGGGATATGCCCGATTTTCTTCGCACTTCGTATACTTATGTATTTTGACGCGGTGATTACGAATATGATAGTGAAAATTGGCGCAAAATTTGATTTTCATGGTGAAATCATCAAAAACCCATAAAAATCCTGGTTTTTTTATTTATCTCAACTAATATACAACATTAAAAAAAATTTTGAAAATAAAAGTTGTAGATTTCAGCGAAATACATATTTTTTGTTGCAAGCTTTTTTTATAGGAATTATATTTTCCCAGAAAATCAGTGGTAAATCCATTAGTTTCGGCTTATTGCCTACTCACGTTCTTTACCGCGAGAAGGTTGAATTATTTTGGAGAGCATATTTTTTTAGATTTGATTATTTTGTACGATTTTTTAAAAAAATTTAAAATATATTTGTGTGGCGGAAAGGCACCCTGGTGACTGGTTACAGAAATAATTTAAGGTCGCTCCCCTACCCCTTTTCCAACGCCACGTGGGCGCAGACAGGCACCCCTGTGACTGGTCACAGAAATAATGTAAGGTTGCACCCCTACCCTTTTTCCAACGCCACTTAAGGGCGGAAAAGCACCCTTATGACTGGTCAAAGAAATAATTTAAGGTCGCACCTCTACCTCTTTTCCTACTCCAGGTGGGGGCGGAAGGCACCCCTGTGAATGTTCACAGAAATAATGTAAAGTGGCACCCCTACCCTTTGCCCTACTCCACGTGGGGGCAGAAGGCACCCCTGTGAATGTTCACAGAAATAATGTAAAGTGGTACCCTACCCTTTTCCAACGCCACGTGGGGGCGGAAGGCACCCCTGTAACTGGTCACAGAAATAATTTAAGATCACACCCCCACCCTTTTTCCAATGCCTTATGGAGGGCGGAAAGGCACCCTGTGACTGGTCACAGAAATAATGTAAGATCACACCCCTACCCATTTTCCAACGCCTCATGGGGTTATAGACTTCTGTCACTTTCATTTTGCCAAATTGCTCGGAAACAATCATTCCTATAAAAAAAATGCTTGCAATAAACAATATGTATTTTGATGAGATGTACAACTTTTATTTGAATTTTTTTTTTTTTGAGTTTTGCATATTAGCTGAGATAAACTCAAAAAGCCATAATTTTTATAGTTTTTTGATGACTTTACCATGAAAATCAAATTTGCGCCAATTTTCACTATTAAATTCGTAATCAGCGCGTCAAAATACATAAGTGTACGAAGTGCGAAGAAAATCGGGGATATCCCGTTTTCGGAAGTTTATCCAAATATTGTACCAGGAATGATTTTAAAAAAATATTTAAATAAACACCGCTTACTTCACTCACATATGTTTGCAAATTATTTTACTATTATACTACTAACTAAATTAAATAATATGCATTTTTATCAAAATTTAAGAAATTTAAATTGCGTACAAAAATAAAAAAGAAGAAAGAAAAATGAGAAGGCAGCCAACCACTTTCCCTTCTTTCTCTTTTTTTTTCCTTTCGTCTTTTTTATTTTTATTATCATCAAATTACAATAAAATAATATTTAAAATAAAAATAAATAAAATTGTATTTCCAGCGTTTCGGTACTCCTACAGTACCCTTATCAAGACAAGAAAAATTTAAATGGTAGAAATTGACAGCACCCCCGAACAGGTGCTCTCTCTTTGATACCTGAGAATCGAATGAGGGTCAGTAGACCGATCAGTTGTAAACACAATACAAATATCTGTCCATGAGTTTGACTGGGATAATATTCAAATTTTGCATAGTGAAAGTACTGAGAGAAAAAGAGAGTTCATGGAAATGCTTTATATTAAAAAACAAAAAAAGTTATCTATTAATTTAAAAACCGATTTGGATAAGTTGACCAAAAGTTATGCTAATATGATTAATTACATTTAACGAGGCTGTTTCATGAATTCTGCTTTTCTTTTACTTTCTCTATTTCTGATGTAATTGTGACAGATATCTGTATTGTGTTTACAACAGATTCGTGGGTGCTGTCAATTTCTACCATTTAAATTTTTCTTTCCTTGATAAGGGTACTGTGCGAGTACCGAAACTTTGGTAATGCAATTTTATTTATTTTATTGTAATTTGATGATAATAAAAATAAAAAATACGAAAGAAAGAAAAAGAGAAGAAAGGGGATGTGGTTGGCTGCCTTCTCATTTTTCTTTCCTCTTCTTTATTTTTGTCAGTAATTTTTTTTCAGATTACAATAGGATTTTTTGTTTTTGTTTATTCGTTTTGGTCCAAATTTGGTAGTTTGATTCTTGTTTTTTTAAACCAAGAGTTTGCAGCAATGCATTTTTATATTTTATGAAAATTTATAAATAATTACAAGCTTTTAGCAAAATTTTATAAAATTCTTATCATTCAAAAATTTTCAGTGTTAAGACTTATTTCTTCTAATTTCAGCTATCCTTCGATTCAATGTTCAGATTCATCTTTAAAGTTAGAATATTAATCAGGTTTATGTATTTTGAATCTTAAAAAATTGGTTAAACTCTAATGTTTCAATAAATTATTTGTAGTAGCTGCTTTTGCTTTTATTTTGAGGTTTTTACCAAAGAAGATTAGTAGAACTATAATCATTCGATTCTTTTTTTAAGCTGGAAAATCAAATTGATATTTAAATATTTTTTCACTTATAATACACTTGAAAGTAATAAATCCAGTACATTTTTGAGCTTTAGAATTTGCACCGAAATCATAAATTAAATGAATGTTTAAATTACACATTTAGCTATTAAAATTTAAATTAATTAGATTGAAATATTTTTATTGAATATTTTTAAAACCACCTGATGATATAAAATGTGTAAAATGAAAAAATAGAACAAAAATATATTCCTCTGTTAGCCCTGACATACAAGCGTAAAATCTTGACTGAGATTTTGTCAACAGAATCCAAGCGATACATTGCATAATTAGCTAGAGCATCCGACATAGGCTTAAGTTTTAGGTTGTTTAGGCAGGTAGGGTTCGAATCCCACTCGGGTGCGATTTTTCATAGCGTTTAAGCGTTCTATTAAGTTTGTAAGCGACCGCACGTGCAATTTCATCATTTAAAAAATAAATTGAGTGCAGTTATTAGAAGTATAACATTTTTTTGTTTTGTTAATTTCTCACTAAATTACATTATCTGTTTTGAGCTGCTGTAATGGAACGTCTACTGACAATTCGACAACGCCTGCCTCACATTTTGAAACGCGTTTAAGAGTCTGTTTATTTTTCTTAATTTCCTTCTAAAGCGATTTTCCTTTCATTGCTGCACTCTACCTCCAATGCTACTCGTGTTGTTACACTGAGTCCCTAATGTTTGAACTGAGTTAAAAATAAACTGAGTACAGCTATTAAAAATAAATTTTTTTTTTGGGTAAATTTATCATTATGTTGCATCATAACATTTCGTTACTTTAGCGACAATCGTTTAGGCAGAACCATTTAATTCCTATTCTTAATATTTGTATATTAACTTTTGTGACATGACCCAATGTGAAAATGAATTCCTTTACTTTTCTTAGACTGAGTCACTTATTTCTAACAATGATCAAAAAGTTTTAATAATTTGAAGAGAAATTTAAAAAGGGAGAGTCAAATGGGCCAGGCTATTTCGCTTGAGAAAGCCCAGAGATTTCTGTCGGTAGGGTACTTTCATAATTTGTTGACATTATTTTCGAGTTCTAATTTTTACGAATTTTTTGTTGTAGTTTGAGAAATAGCGAGCATTCAGAAATATAATATGATGCAATTTTCTTAATTTGTTATATATAATTGTAATTTATTATGTATGATTGTTACGAACTCCGAGCTTCTCTACCGACTTTATGAAATTGTACCCTGTTTCATCAAGTGAGTAGCAGGTAGCTGGCAGGTAAGCCACCTTTCATTTTAGTTCAAATGCACACATAGGCGCGCTTTTGGACCTTTACTTTTATTTCCCGGAAGGGTAACATACACAAAGCACGTTGCGATAAGTCAGTCGAAATTCAATGCACGGTATAAGCAATCACCGTCGTCGGTAACTTTAAAAATTTTGTCTGGAAGCTAGCGCCACGCAATGAAAACCTCAGAGAACAAGGCTGCGATGCAAGTGAGAGCAGTCAAGTAGTGTCCTTGAGGTTACGAGGCGAGATGTCAGGACTAAAGGTAAAGGATTCGTTCAAAATGATAATTTTTATATTATTCTCATCAGAAAAGGTATTCAATTTGTGTAAAATTAGACATATAAATTATTACATACATTTATTTACATTTGTTTACCAATTTTGAATTTTATTTGTAAATTTCGCGCGTCACATACTACTTGAGCTAGTATGGATGCGCTTAAAGTCATCTTCAGCAGAATTTATTGATATTTTTTTACATTTTTAACGCTGAAAAAAAACTATTGCGATTACTCCGTAAGCTTCTGATGTAAATTTCAACGTAGAATCTGAATTTAAACCATTTAAAAGTTGATCTTGCTGTTTTTTTTTTTTAGTTTTTGAAGAAGGAACCGAAGGGGACTCAGTGGGCGCTTTCAGGGTACTTTGTAGAGACTCCTTTCGGTTCCTTCGGTCCGCCAGCGTTCAAACAGATTTAATAAACTGGAATAGAATATAAAAAACGCTCTAATAAAAATTTAATAAAAAAAGTCTGGTAACAAAATGGAGAAACCCAAATGAAATGTTCACCAAAGTAACTTGAATTTAAAAGTTGCAATACAATTTTTTTCAAGTTTATATATAAATATGTTATAAAATAGTTTGATTATATTGATGGCCTAATTCACAATCCCTTTTACCTTCATTAATGTAATTTTTAAGTCTCCTGCAAGTTTCGCCAATGTAAATTTTATTGCAAAATTTACAATTGATCAGATATAGTAAAACAAATAAGTTTTCTTTGTTATCCTTATTGTTACGTCCCAAGAGATGTAACTTACCTTGTATTTTATTTTATTTCAAAGTGGTTTCTCGTTTTAGATTCTAGTTTTAAATAAACTAGAAAACTGGGATGAGGATAACTGCCAGATACAATACATAAATCAATTATATTATAATTTATAGAATAATTAATATTTATTGAATTACAAAGAGAATTTAATTATAGAGATCAGATTTGATAAACTGGGTGGTTTCCAACCTTCGGTTGGGTGCTCGTTTCCGGATTACTTCAAGTTATTTAATTCTTCAGTCCACCTTAAACAAGGACGACCAATTAATCAAATGTTTATTGATCAGGGAGAAGATTGTATAGTTATGAGATCATATTTACTTACTTACAAAGTTCCATTTTGTAGAGAGTAGACAATTCGTCATCTCGTTCCTCAAACCAAAAGTATCTCGACCTTCTGTTGGCACCCTATATGGGTACTCGCAGGGGGTGCATGGTGCTAAATATGGCTCTGCAGGCTGAGATGGTAAGGTCAACGTATCTGGGCTGCGTTGTCACTTTGTGGCAGGTGTTTTTGACTCGGGATTCCACACAGAAACTATTATTCGTAGATTTTAGATTCATATGGTTGACGGGTCAGGACTGTTGGACCGGAGTTTAGGGTTTCGAAGATTCTTTACAATCTGAATTGTCTGAGACTGAACTGAGACTGAACTAATGACTGAAGGTGGAGTATAATCGACTAAACAGGAACAAATTAAACTAAACTGAACTAAACCTGGAACTAAACTGATTTCTGCTTCCAAATCCGCTGTATTTATTCACAAGATCCCTTCTTAGATTCCCGTAGGGGTGAGTGGTTTTAGAAGTAGGGATTCCTATTGGTTTCAATCAGCGTTGTCAATCAATTAGGTATAAGAGTCTAATTGTCCAATGGGCGTTGAGAATTATTTATATGCCCATATATGGAGAATGTCGTGGGAACCATAATGCCTTGTATCCCTTCCAGAGTACCAAGGAGGTAATTAATGAGAAAGACCATCATTGATTAGGAATCGTGATGTGCCCAAATATGGAGAATGGCGCAGTTACAAAAATATATGGTATCCCTACCTAGATGTCCAAGGGTAAGATATTATAATGCCTAGAAGAGCATAAGGTTTGCGTGTGTCCTTTTGGTTGTATGTGAACCGTTCACCCTCCTATAGCTGTCACCTTGATTAAGATGGTTATTGCTTTTAGATCTAAGCTTCTGGTGTCCGTCATAGAAATATGTAGGGTAGGTTAGAATGGCTAAATGATGTACATGTGGTGTAAGTACCAGCATTTTGTAAACGTATGGGACTGAAAATCTGGTCTGTTCTCAGTGTTGGCTTGCTGATTCATTTATTGCTCTTCAGTTAGTGTGTAGTTTGCTGGTTTTGTTAGTTATGCGAATATTTATGTGTATCGCTTATTTTTGTTCACTATGCTGTGTACGTACTTATAGTTACCAGCATATTATGAGCGTATGAGATTAAAAATGCAGCTGCCTTTTCTGGTTTTCTTGTCAATTAATTTATTGCTTTCTAATTAACGTGTTCCAGTATTTTTCTGCAAAAGATGATGCGTAGCTTTTCTTGGGCTATTGGGTTAACCTTACACTGTTGCGTCGATCCTTGCAAATCTGATCTTCACGAATGATTTTAACAATGCTAGGTTTTGTTTACAATAATAATTGGATGTTGAATATAATCATTTAACTTGTTCATTTATTATTGAATACAAACGTTATGTAGTTATAATCCATTGTTTATAAATTTTTTGTTATTATTATAAAAGTCACGGAACGTGACACCTCCCTCCTTAAGTTTGAGCATGGGAATGGAATGACCATGATCAAACTTATTTATTACAATTTGTGTATTCGAACTTTGGCCTTTGTTGTCTACGTAACGTATCTTAAATTTAGGAGCGCATGCTTTTGAGAAAGAGCAATAGATAAAGTGGTTTTTTTTATATTTAGTTTATATTTTATATTTATATAGATAGTAAATATATTTTAAAATTTGTTATTGATAATATAAAGAAAAAATACCTATACGGAATGAATCTATGTAATTTTGATTTCTTCCGGGGCCGTGACAATTTATTGCCTTATGTCCTCTTTGATAACATTTTTCGCAGGTGTTAGTCCATTTATAAATTTTAATCTTTCCGAATTGTATTCCTGGGTCTCGCTCGATATTATTATCTGTAGGTATTTGGTCATTACTAAAATGGTATATATTGGAGAACAATCTTAGAATTTTTCTTGCGGCATCATGTTTCGCTGTTTGTTTTGAGGAAAATTGTTTGCTTGTTTTTGCACAATTTGTGCGACCTTTAGATATTTCACAAGTAAGAGACGCTAGTAGACACATAGGAAAGAAATCGATTAAGATGGTTCGAACATGTTGAGAGAATGCCAAATGAACGACTAACGAAACAAGTGTATCAAGGTGCCGTAAATGCATGGACATAAAAGAAGTTAGAGAAGTATGCCAGGGCAGGAAAGTATGGCGGCAAATAGTTAATAAAAATAGTTTCAGTAGAGTGAATGACGCCTGAAACAAAAGACCTTGGCCACTAATGGACCCAAGTGGGGAATCTTACATAACGACTTCGTGAGGTTCTTCGCTTGGGGTGATTGCTAGAGAGATTCGATCAGCACCCTGGGTCGGAGCAGTTTTGCTGAACGAACATGTTATTTACATAAATAACACGAAAATTCTGAATCAATCCGAAAATTCTCTATCCCTTCAACACACTACTCCTTTCCCCATCGAGTGAGTCACGCCTACCCCGACAGGGAAATGGCTTAATGGTGTAATAATATAATGATTACTTGAAGAGATGACTTTGGGTGTAAAGTTACGACCTTATAATTTAGGTTAGGAAAGTTATATTCAGTACTAATTTCATGCAATGTATGTAATGGGATGACTGATTCAGTTGGATTTATCCTTAGATTATCTGGATCCATTTTTACTGCAACATATAATATTTTTAAAGTATTAAAATTTAAATATATGAATGAAAATAGAAAAAAGTTTTATATTAATCTTCTGTCTTAAATTATTTTATGCTTATTGAAAAAATAGTACAGAAATATATATATTTCTCATGATTTTATTTTTATATTAAATACTAAATTGCTGTAGTTGAAATATATTAATATAAAATTGTTTTTCTTTTTTAAATTTGATAATCATACCTAAAAATATCTGTATGTTTAAGTAGTAAGAATGTATGGATTATATCTAATGTGATTTTTTGATACATGTATAATTGTGAAACGAGCGAAAATATTAGATTAATGTATAATGTAAAGATATTGTATCATTTTTTACATTTTTGCTCATTTTATAAGTAAGTCTGTATTTCGATGCCTCTCATATATTCTTGTATTTGAAAATTAAATTTTTGAAAACAAGTATTACACGCAGCTATTTGTCTTTTTGGATACAACAATAGTCTCGAACGTGAATAACATTGTTTCTGAACATGTGCTATTTTACTAAGGAAATGTCATGAATTTGATGTTTGCGAGAATGATTTATAATTTAAAGTAAGTAGAAAGATGCACGGTTCACAAAATTTAATCGGGTTTCCTAGTAAAAATATAATTTCTTATGGTTGACATTTTCACAAAAGAGTAGAGTTGAATAATTGCATCATGATTGTAGCTATTTTTTATGCTCAGGTGCCTTATTTTCTAAGATAAGCCTGAATAATTTTGTATCTTCGTGAAAGACAATCAATATTAGCTATATAATCGTTACTTTTTAGATAGAGGTATGGATTAACGCCGTCCACGTAGGTTTAGTGCGTAATCTTTAGGCTCTCAGGAGTTGGAATAATTTCTGTACAGAAAGGAAAGAAAAGATTCCAACTTTATACAGTTCACAACATTTATGGAAACCATTCATATTTTTACATTGTATACTAAAAAGTTAAAATTAGCAATAAAAGGTATTATTCTTGAAAGAAGAAAAATTGTTGAGAAAGTGAAAAGTGACAACTACATAGATAAGAAGTGAGTTTTTTTTGTTAACATTTTGTAGTAAGAGATTTAGTGAGAGGTAAAGTGAAAGAGAGAGAGAGAGAGATGAATAAAGATTGGGTGTTAAAAAGAGTTTGAAATGCTAGATAGTATGAGATAGTAGTAAATTCGAGTTGAATTTAATAAGAGTAGGAATAGAGATCTTCATCTGAGTTTATAATAGATACTTTTATGCGGGTGTAGTCCAGAACTTCTCTATTTTGGTTGGTTGGTGAAAAACTGCCATTTTTTAAAGATAATAATACCATAATTTATGGTAATTTTCCCAGTGACTTCGGAAATAAATAAAACTCATGAAGTTTAGGGAATTTTCCCACTTTTTAGATAATTTTACCAGTTTTTTGTGGAAAATTACTCGAAATATAATAGGGAATTTTACCTTTATCATTGCCAATTTTCCTGTTCAAATGGTTAAAAAAAATTTTCTAATATTTATGAAAAATTACCGTTACCATTTGGAAGTAGAAAATATTTACATCAAAATAGTTGGTTTCACAAACATTTCATTTGTTATATATACGTGCAGTAAAAAAAGTTCAAATAAACATTTTTATTTGAACTTTTTCTAACTTAAATTAAGTATTACATTATAATAAATTTCTTTCTTTACGACAAAAGTAACGAAATCTTAAAAAAAGCTACTGTCGTTTGTTTTTTAGAACAATTTTTTGAGATAAGTTCGGGCTGAAAAAAATTATTTCATGCATTTGAACCTTATTCAAAATTTCAGTGTAATTTTGTTTTTATTTGCTACTGTAGAATCGCTACCTGTACCGTTGACATGCATTAATGATAATTCTCATGCTGATTTCTAATTAAAAACTGATTAAAATAATTCCAAATTATAATGAACGTAAAGGTAATATTAAAAATGCAACAAATTGATCAATTATTATATTAAACTAGCAGATTGCTTATCAGTGCTGCCAGATCGAGCTACAAATTTACCCCCACCATACCTACCCTTTGGGAGCCGCAAAACAGAAGGTACATGATTACCACTGTGAGTTCGTGTGTGAGGGGAAAATGTACGATTCAACTTCGCTTTTCTGCTGTACGATGATTGCCGATCTAAAAGCTTCGAAAAACTTCGGCGATCCATGCATGAGTCGATTTTGAGGTTATGTTTTTCAGGTGTAGACAATATGTAGAATGGATTATTATATTATTATAATTACTAATTACTAATTAATAATGACTATTATAATTAAAAATTTGTCATAAGGACAACCGCAGGATTTCGCCAGGAGCGGGTGCTAATCTGAAAAATTGCACCCGCTTCCAGCGAAATCGCGGTAAAATTT
>NC_046659.1:12539202-12562455 GCF_010883055.1 Belonocnema kinseyi | reverse complement strand
CATGTTAATATTATAATTATAAAATATTATATCAATATTAATGACTGATTGACTATTTATTAATAATAATTGTTCAACTTTAACTAAAACAATAAGTTTTCTGCCAAAAAAATAAATTTTGAAAAAAATACATACATAAAAAAATGGTCAAAATTGTTTTTAACAAAATAGTTAAATTTTTGACGAAAACGTTAAATTTTTATCCAAAAGGCTGAACTGTATACTAAAAAAGGAATTTTTAATAAAATATATGAATTTTTCACAAAAGAAATATAGTTTCCATCAAGACTAATTTTCTATACAAAAAATCCTCAAATATATCGAAACCTTCAAAATATTTTGAAACACCTTGACATCTTTTAAATATTTCTAAAGTACTTTGGAATTTTTGTAAATAACCCTGCTAAAGTTGTTTAAATTCTTTGAAATTCCTTTCGATTATAAAAGAAAGTTGAGAAATTTTTTGACATCTTTTAAAATATCCTCAAATATTCAAAATCCTTTAAAATCTTTTGAAATCTCTTAAAATTTTTTGAAGCTCTTGAAAATTCCTCGAAATTTTAAAAATAACCTGAAATATTTCAAACCCATTAGAATCTTATAATAAATTATTATAATCAACCCGGTCATAAGCATTGAATTTAGGAAAATTAAGAATTTGTATTCCTATGAATACGCGATTTTTCCTCCGTCTAAAAATCCCCCAACGGGAACAGAAAAATTGAAAATCCGATTCCTCTCAATCGACTTAGTAAAATTTAACGAAAGCATTTATTTAACCTATTTTTTATTATTAAATCTTTCTATAACTTATAAATTCGAAAAATATTAAAATTTATATTTATTCACATTTTAATAATTTATTTAAAAGTCTTAAAAAATGTCACCAAATAAATCTATTTAAATGTGGGAGTTAAAATAATTTTAATTAAATTTTCAAAACTTCTATTCCACGTGAAGGAATTAAAAGAATGTATTACACATATTTTGTGAACTTATTAGAAGGAATTAAATAATCTTAAAAAATGAACACTTTTGGGGAATAGAATACATCTCTGTGAGGTTGTCTGTCGATATCATTACAAGGAATTAAATATATTTAAAACACGTTCTCTTTTGGGGAATAGGAAACTATGCGGCGACCGCTTATGGTAATAGAAATAAATTAGTTTCTGAAATATCCTATTCTTCTAATGACATTTTAGACAGATGGAAAAATCGCGCATTCAAAATAATAGAATAATCTTTACTTTCACGCTGAAATCTGAAAATACTCATTTTTCACTATTTAACTTTGAAATATTTCAAATCCTTTAAAGTTTCTTATTAAATTTCTTTAATCAATTGAATATTTTTTGGAATCTTTAAAAATTCTCTCCAATTTTTCAAATCCTTCAAAATCTTCTGAAATACTTAGAACTTTTTTTATGATTTATAAAGTACAGTACGAGTCCGATAAATTTCCAACTTGGGGGCTGTAAGGGCGGAAAATTCCAGGATTTGCGGACTTACTGTATGCCTCCTCTATTAGCGCGATATTAGGTGCGCGCATGTGTAAATCATGGGCGCAAATCATGAGCAAAATAGCCAGGTAGTGGGAGAACCACTATTAGTGTGCATGACCTACGCGTGATGACGTTTTAAGGATTTTTTACTTATCGGTTATTTATATTATGTTTTACTTATCGGACGGCAAGTTATCGGACTTTTAGTGCACTTTGGAATTTCTTTGATGCTTTAAAATTCCTTTAAATTATCAAAATAAATTCAAAATTACTGAAACTTTTAAAACATACTCAAATATTTAAAATCCTTAGAAATCTTTTAAAACTTCTGGAAATTCTTTAAAGTTTTAGACTAAAATTTAGAAAACTTTGGGCTGTACAAAATTGTGATTATCAAGTGCCAGAAATTTAAAATTTTTGAATTTTCCTATTTAGTTCAGCGAGAGCGAAATTCACAGGATCTCCTTCATATTACTATTAATCTAAAAAATCTCAAGGAAAAAATTAAAGTTGGCCTTTTTCGTAAAATACATTTTTCAGTTTTTCTAAAAATTAACGTTGTTTTGGGAGTTTAAAGAAATTTTCAACTTACTCTAAAGAATTGGAGATACAACTTTTTGAAATGAAATTTTTGTAATTTTTTTCAAATTCGCTTGAGTTCGTGAAAAAAATAATTGATGAAAAACAAAAAAATATTTTTCTCGTATTTTAAATTAAAAAATAATATTTTGCGGCTTTTAAAATAAATAATTAAACACTTAATTTTCTTAATATTTGTTTAGTTGAAAATTTCTAAGGATTATATAGTCCCCTATCAGAATGAAATATTTACAATATTTCTAATATTTATAAATTATGAAAAAAGGTTCCAATGAATTTTCAATTGATTACAGAAATTTAATATGAGATTTTAAAGAATTTGAAATATTTCAGGGTGTTTTTAAAATTTCAAGATACTTTCAAGAACTTTAAAAAATTTCAAGAGATTTCAAAAGATTTTAATGGATTTTACATATTTGAGGATTTTATAAAAGATGTCAAGGAATTTTTAACTTATTTTTATAATTCAAAGGAATTTCAAAGAATTAAAACAACTTTAGCAGGTTTATTTTAAAAAAATTCCAAAGGAGTTTAGGAATCTTTTAATATGAGATTTTAAAGGATTTGATATATCTTATGATATGTTAATAGATTCCAAGGTATTTTCAATTGATTTCAATAACTTAGTATTCGATTTTTAAGGATTTGAAATATTTTAGGGTATTTTTAAAATTGCAAGGAACTTTCAAGATCTTTGAAAAATTTCAAGAGATTTTAAAGGATTTAAAATATTTTAGGATATTTCAAAACATTTCAAGGAATTTGCAATTCATTTCAATAATTTAAATCGATTTCAAAGAATTTTAATGATTTTTTTCATATTTCCTGGTTGAAGGGGGAACTACTTTATTCAAATTTTCTGTTTTTTTTTTGTTTATGATTCATAAATTTAGTTTGAAAAATTTGTTTTCTGAAAATTTAACTATTCTATATTTCATTGAAAAGTGATAATTGTTAGTTGAAATTTTATATATTTAATTAAATAGTCGTCTTTCTTGGTAGAAAATTAATCTCTTTTGTTGAAAATTTAATTATGACTAAACATTGATTTTTTTGTATAGAAAATTTATCTTGGTGGAAAATAAATTTCTTTTGTGAAAAATTCACGTATTTTATTAAAAATTCCTTTTTTTAGTATACAGTTTAGCCTTTTGGATAAAAAAAGTGTACTTAAGGTGGGTAAACACAGGCCTGAAAATATCTTAAGACGGAACTGAATTTGGGTTTCTTCTATTCCAAATTTCTGACCTGAAGCCACAAACCCAAAAGGGGAAGTCGTAAAATGCCACAAATTTGACCATTTGAAATATATGCATCATTCATCTCTCAGTGCTTTCCCAGGCACCAAATACAGTAGTGAACTAACCGTTTAGCAGATGCAGTGCAAAATATTATCATCTATCTTCCATCATCATCAAAAAGCTAAGTGATATTATTCTTTTTTTTAATACACCATGAAGCCATTTCCCTTTGGGGGAGGCGTGACTCACTCGGTGGGGAAAGGCCCTGCTTAAAATATCGGATAGAACCCGGTAAGAACCCGATTAGAAGTGGATTCCAACTGGCCATAACCGTTCTCTAACAGGATTTTGTCGCCAGGTTGTAACCGGTATCAATCCGGTATACTGGAATATTTGTACCCGATTCTTAACCGGTTCTTCACCGGCGCCTATCTGAATTTCATCCCCACGATCTATTCATCACTTAACCGGTTCTTAATTGGGTCCTCATAATATTCCTATTCGGTTATTACCCGACCCTAACCGGTCTCTATCTGGATTTTGTCTCCGATTGTAACCGGCACCTAACCGCTATTTAACCAGCATCCTGCAATATTTGTACCCTATTCTTAACTAGCCCTCATACAAATTTCATTCCCGGGTACTAACCCTCACCTAACTGGTTTGTAACTGGGTCGTCATAATATTTCTATTCGGTTCTTAACTGGTCCTAACCTATCCATTTTGTAACTGGGTGCTAAAAATATTCATACTCGGTTCTTAACCAGTCTCTTACCGGATTTTGTCCCTGGTTTGTAAGCGGAACCACACCAGTATCAAGCGTCTTTTAGGAAACGGTAAGATACCAGTTAGAAGCTAGCTTTGATATGACAATATTTAATTTCTCTTTTCGATCGCCGGATGGAACCCGGTTAGGACCGGTTAAAGTACACACCAGTATCAAGTATTCTTTGGGAACCGGTTGAAGACCAGTTAGAAACTAACTTCAGCCTGTGACAATATTCAATTTCTGTTCCCAACTTCAGGTAAACCCCGTTTAGGATCGTTTAGAACACACACCAGTGCCAAGTACCTTTTAGAAACCGGCTAGAGCCTCGTAAGAACCTAACTTTGGTCTTTGAAAATATTTAGTTCCTCTTTTCGATCGCCGGATAGTACCTGGTTAGGACTGGTTGAAGTACACACCAATATAAAGCGTCTTTTAGTAGACGGTTAGAGACCAGTTAGAAAATAACTTCAGTGTGATAATATTTCATTTCTCTTCCCAAATTGTGGGTAGAATCCGGTTAGGACTGGTTAGAACACACACCAGTGTTAAGTGCCTTTTAGGAACCGGTTAGAGACCAGTTAGAATCTAACTTTGGTCTTTGACAATATTTAATTTCCCTTTTTTATCGCCCAATAGAACCCGGTTAGTACCGGTTAAAGTACACACTAGCATAAAGTGTCTTTTAGTAACCGATTAGAAACTAGCTTCAGCCTTTGACAATATTTAATTTCTGTTTTCGATCGCCGGATAAAACCCGATTAGGATCGGTTGGAACACACACCAGTGTCAAGTGCCTTTTAGGAACCAGTTATAGACCAGTTAGAAGCTAACTTTGGTCTGACAATATTTAATTTATCTATTTAATCGCCAGATAGAACCCGGTAAGGACCGGTTAAAGTATACACCAGTATCAAGTGCCTTTTAGGAAGCGGTTAGAGACTGGTTAGAAACTAACTTCAGCCTTTGACAATATTTAATTTCGGTTCCCAAATTCAGGGTAGATCCCGGTTAGAACCGTTTAGAAAACACACCAGTGCCACGTGCCTTTTAGGAACCGGTTAAACTTATTTTAAACTTATTTTCTGTCACCATTTCCCATATAATGACCGGTTATGAGCCGCCTATATTCCATATATTAAAATTGAGACCAGTTAAGATCTGGTGAAAGACGGTTAGCAACCAAATTGGTTTCTACCCGGTCCTCACCTGGTTTCTAAATGATTTTTATCTGAAATTTTAAGCAGGGGGAGTAATCTGGGGAAGGGATAAATAATTTTCTTAATTTTTGATATTTGAATTAGGTTAATAATTTTAACTTTGGAACAGGGAATTTCTTGAAAGATCACAATTATAATTGACGGGTCAAGAGTAAAAGCGGCGTAGAATAAGTAGAGGAGCGAAAACGGATTTGAAAAGTTTAAGCGTAACTTTTAGGCGGTTTGAAGCCTAAACCGCTTCTCCTCGCGGTCTTCACTCAACAAGTTTTTTCCCTAGTGTTGTAGAAATTCATTTTATGTAGCATCAAAACCAACGCTTATGAACTGACTCAAAAGTGACTTTCTACGACCTACGGCAGCTTGTTGCCTGTAAACTATGACATTTTGTGTGTTCGCAAAATCAAAAATATTACTGTCCCTCAAGAAATGAATTTTTTCAGATCAATCTCAATGCAATTTCTGACATTGTAGTAATTCATCTAAATAAAAAATAAATTAAGGTACATTAAACTGGTTTACCATCACAAATGCAAATACGTTCAAAATTTTACGGTCAAATTTTCTAGAATTCAAGTGCATTAAAAGATATTTGGACGTGAACAAGTAAATGTATTAATATTAGTGGTTGTACCTAAATAACGTAACAGACAGGGTTCCCGAGAATTTCATTTTCAAAATTCGCTGATTTTTCCTCGACTAATTTTTTTTTCCTTGATCACTAATATTCCAATACCAGCATTTTAATCGTGTAATATTTTTAACATAGAATCTTCTTCTTTATTCAAAATGTGTCCCCTAAGGGTTTACATCTCTGTTTCCTGCGATAGCGCAATTTAGAACTTATTAGTAAACGAGTGAGCGAGCGAACGAAAGCGAGAGTGCAAGCGAGAGAGAGAGCATGAGAACGCAAACGCAGCTTAGTCTACTTAACTTTTACGTTAACATTACTTAGAATCTTTACGCTTTAAATCATAATAGTTCAATTTTTATCCTAAAGAGAAAAATCACCAAATAAAAAGTTTATATTTTAATTTAAAAAGATGAAATTTATAAAAAAAATCTTACATTCAAAAAGACGAATTTTCAACAAAAAAAGGTTTTTCACTCAAGAAATAAATAAAACTTCATCTAAATTGTTGAACTTTCAAGTCGAAAGACGAATTTTCTGTACAAAAATTGAATTTTCAAACCAAAATATGACTTCAGCAAAAAGTTAATATTCCACGACACTGATGCATTTTTACCCAACAAACATGAAATTTCAAATCAAGAAAATTGATTTTTTTTAATAAAAAGGAGACGTTTCAAATAAAAAAGATAAATATTAAAAAATGGAAAAGTAACACGCTCCGTTGAAAAATTAATTTTAAATAGAAAAAAGGCTCTTCGACTTAAAAGTTAAATTTTCAACCAGACATAAGCCTTCATAAAAAAACAATAATTTTTTAATAAAATAGTTTAGCTTTCAACCAAAGACATGAATTTTCAACTAAAAATATAAATCTTCAAGAAAAAAATGATTCCTGAACAAAGTCATTCAGCGAAATTTTTCAAACAAAATAGTTGAAAATTTAATCTCCATTTTGTCTACGAAAAAATTGAATTTTCAATAATAAAAAAAAGATATGTTTTTTTCAATCAAAAGGGATGAATTTTGATCAAATTGGTTAAATTCTATACCAAATAGTATTGCATTTTTATCCAAGAAAGATGAAATTTGTACTAAAACAGATGACTTTTTAATTAAAAAAAAAAAATTTTTTTTAAAGTTGAACTTGCACCCAGAATATAATACCAAAAAGTATCACTTTTTAACAACATAGCTAATTTTTCAACAAAGCAGTTGCATTTTTATCCCAGAAAGGCAGAATTCCTCTTTAAACAGATGATATATAATACAAAAAAAAAATTAATTTAAAAAGAAAGTTGAATTTTCGTCAAGAAAATATTTTACTTCTTTTTTCAACACGAACAAATGAAATTTAAATTAAAAGTCAATTTTCTACGAAATAAACAAAACTTTCAGCAAAATAGAAGAATTTTCTGCCTATAGTTGCATTTTTAACCAATAAAGATGTAATTTATGCTGACGCAGGTGAATCTTGGAGGATATCGAACGACGTTATGTGATCTATAAAGTGTTAGAATATTTTAAATTACTCCCAGGGATTTTAGAAGATTTCAGAGAATTGCAATGATTTTAAGGGAATTTAAAAGCGCTCAAGGTATTTTAATAAATTTTCAGGAATTATAGAAAATATTCGATTTCATGTAGTTTTACGGGATTTGATAATATTTTAATGGCTTTCAAAGAATATATTCACAAGAATTGAGCAATTTTATAGGATTTTAAGGATGGCCAAAAAGATCAAGGTCTTTCAGAAGATTTTAGAGAATTTGGAAGATTCGAGATTATTTTTGAAAATTCCAAGGAATTTAATTGATTAAATGATTTCAAGGTATTTTTAATAATTTTGAAAATTTGTAGGTATTTTAATAATTGCAATCATTTTTCGAGAGCTTGAATAGCAATTAATTTTAAAGATATTTAAAAATTTTAAATGTTTTAAAAAATATTTCAATGATTTCAATTATTTAAACTGCGATATCAAAGAATGTGAAATATTTTAGGGTATTTAAAGAGATTTCAAGGCTTTTTCAAGAGATTTAAAATTTATCAATTAAAATTGAGAGATTCGTAATCGTCGTAGAAAATTGCAGCATGATCCCTGACAACAACTGACGGAAGATTGGAAGAAAGATAAAAAAAACAATGAAAAGCCCTAAAATAAAAAGGTCTGCTCGTGTTACGAAATTGATGCAGGACGTTACTAAATTCGGCTCGATAGAATGAATGTTGTGATGGAAAATATCTGATTGTTTGTCATTGCTGAATTTGGTAATTTTTCTTAACTTGTGATTTCAACTATATTTTTATTATATTTTGTGTTTAGTCATTCAGTTTATTTTTGGTTTTTATATTAAAATTGAAATTTACGAAACAAGAATATGTTGTTGTTTTAATTGAGCGATCCGCTAATTTATTCACAGGGTAGCCACCATTTTTTTAAATACATATCTCTGGACTTCTATTTCCTAACATGAAAAATATAAAAATATAAATTGTTGGGAAAAATTCCTTAAACTCTGGAAAAATGATCGAAATCGATGTGGAATTTTCCCGAACATATTTTAGTGACAATTCCCAAAATATATAAAAAATGCACCGAAATAATTAGGGAATTTCACCAAAAATTTTGTAGGAAAAATTCCATAAACTTTGGAAAAATTCCATAAACTTTGGAAAAATTAAAGAAAACGATATGGAATTTTCTCGAAGATATTTTGGGGGAAATTCCCTAAACTCTGGAAAAATTACCGAAAACAATATGGAATTTTCCCGAAGTTATTTTGGGGAAAATTTCTAAAATATATAACAAATTTAACGAAATAATCAGGGAATTTTACAAAAAATTTTGGAGGAAAAATTCCCTAAAATTTGGAAAAATGACCGAAATCGATATGGAATTTTCCCGAAGAAATTTTAGTGAAAATTTTCTAAACTCTGGAAAAATTACCGAAATCAATATGGAATTTTCCTAAACTTTTTTATAGGAAATTTACCGAATTTTCGGGTTTATTGCGTCCCGAACATTGTCGGTAATTTTGCCGAAAAATTTTTTAGAGTGTGATATCGGGCTCTTGAAGAATAATATCACATTTTATGAACGAATATTTCTCCGTTGACTTTAGACAATAGATAAATATATTTGAAAAAAGGCAGGATAATTAATTTTACATAAACGCTGATTTTATAAAGATATAACTTGAACTTTAAATATTCAGTTGCTTGCGTTATATTTTTATGATTTAGGAAGCTTTTAAGACAAACATTGATTATTTTATTTAAGATAAGAGATCTTCTAAGGGGTATTTTCTGTAAAATAAAGGCAGACATGTATTAGCATGATTGAATAGTCTAATTCGATGGTTACAATTCATAAAGAAAATCTTATAGAGAATTTTAGATGTTTCATGAATGTTTATTAAATAGTTTAAAAAAATTTATAATTATTTTATATGATGTTGAGTTTATACATTTGTAGAAAAATATTTCATTTAAATATCTAAAATAATATTGAGAATTAAGAAAGAAAAATTATTTATCAGTTATTTCAATTTTTTTAAAAAGATTTCGCGTTTTTTTTTGGTATATCGATTAGTAAACGATTAAGTCGAATAATGTGTACAACTCTTAGAGAGTTTTTTATTTAAATTTTTACGTTTTCTTTTCCTGGAATTTCCAATACTTCGTATGGCCCTGCATAATGATTGTTGAGTTTCTCAATTTTTCCTCCTTCTAATAAAAATACTTTGTCTCCTACTTTGAAATATTGAGGGTTAATTTTCCTATCATAGTATTGTTTTGACTTTTCTTTAGCTGAGATTAAATTTTGTCTTGCTAATTTGCCAAGTCCGTGTAATCTTGTAACTAAGTTTTTTGTATAGTCATCATACGTTTGCAATTTTTCGTTTTCAGTCGGAGGTTCGCTGGAAGGTAATCGAGCTAATTTTCTAAAAACTAATCCATACGAGGTAAGTTTTGTTGCTTCATGAACACTGGTATTATAAGAAAATGTGGCTTATTCTAACCAATCATCCCATTCTGCGTTTTTTTCTGTAAATGGTTTTAAATATTCTGCTAGGACGTGATGTGATTTTTCTAACGATCTATTTGATTGTGGATGAAACGCCGTAGTTTTTAATTGTCTGATACAAAATCTTTTAGCGAATCTTCGTAATAAATTACTTTAAAAATCTTTACCTTATCAGTTAAAACTCCTCTTGGTGAGCCAAAAGTGCAAATAAATTGCTTTACAAATGCATCTGCTATTGTGCTAGCTCGATGATTTGGAACAGCACAAGCTACACCACATTTTGTAAAGTTATCTTGAATTGTTAAAATATATTCATTACCTTTTTCAGTTATTGATTTCAAATTGATTTCAAATTTAATTTGCTGGCTATGTTATGCAAAGCAAAAAATGATTAATTTTATACTATTGCGCGTTTCCGCAAAATTTTCTTTTTCTTCTTCTTCGATAGGAAAAGCGATATGATCATTTTTTCCTTTGTGAATTTCTTTGGCAAGACCTTTCTGAATGTTTGTAAACTTGGGTAATTGTTCGCGTTTTAATAATAATTCTGATCCGTTATCTCGTGGTTCTCCATTAGTTGTAGTGAAATATGCATAGTTATCTTTTTTTATTGTAACTTTATCGCTCTAGTCTACTTAATTTGGATGTTTAGTTGACGTTCCGATGACTGTTTTGTCCGGGGGTGGCTCTCGGGGCGGACGTTTTTGTGCTGAATCTCCATCATGCGTTTCTTTATTGTCATTTGTTTCTGGTAAATCTTCATTAAAATCGCGACTTATTTCGTCTAAATTGCCTAAATTTTCATTGACAGTTTTATTCTCAAAGTTCTCATCATAATATTCAATGCAATTTTCTTCAGGATCGCTTGAGTTTTCATTTACGCTTGATTCACTGGAACTTGGAAAATAATTCGGATTTTCTGCGTTGCTATCTTCTTTTTTCTCTTCTTGAGGTATTAATTTCTTCTCCACCTCTATTTTTCTTAATAAAGATTTCTTTTTGAATGTCTTTTTCATAATTAGCTTCGTTGTTTTCTTCTTTAAAAGTTTCTTGAATATTTTCTGGATTTACAATTTCTTGCTTTAGATTTCTAGATTTTCGTCTTGTTGCCATTGCGTGGCATTTTGATTCATTTATTTTATTTAGATTTGAAAGATCCATTTGATTTAGTAATACATAAATAATTCTTTCTTTAACTTGAATGAATAACACAGCCACACAAAAAACGTGTGCGGATCTGGTAACAAGACACACGTATTCCTATGGATTTTGGGGCACTGAATTCAAATTCGGCTTCAAAAAACACCCATCACTTCATGATTGAGCCATAACCTCAAAAAATGACGAAAAATCATGCACTGAGGCTAATAAATTGCCAAATAATGCCAACGATGCAAATTTTCACTTCAAAAACATGTCGACAACTGTGAAGGATCAACCCTTGCCTGATATCAACTTATTTAACATAACTTTACCCAACAGAACCTGACCTCACCTAACCACGTGGTGACGGTGGGCAACAGATCCACATTGGCTGAGTCCCTGGGTAAACGGCATTCATGTCGTCATGGCAGATACAGGTAAAAAGTGTATTACGATGCAGGGAAAACCCCAGTATCGGCGTCTGGTCAAGGTGGGAAAGCGGGCTCTCCGGCGTCGTCAACATGCTACCGTAGCTCTTCATCAATGGATCACTTGGTTGGTGTAGAGTCTCATGCTACAAGAAAAAAAACCGCGAGTATTTCTCAATCGCATGCCTGCAAGAATAGCTCAGATTCATTCTGTTACATTTGCAGTTAATATGAAGTGAGTAGTTTGCGAAAATCAATCGACGAGGAAGTGAAAAGTCTTTACGAAAAGTGTTTTGACCGTAAATTGCTGCACCAAGAAACAAAATGGGTTCCTCGCGTCATTTGCAATTCCTGCAGACTTATGTTGTATCGTCTAAAAAATTCAAACAACGAAAAGTACAGCAAGTACTCTGCACAAACCACATGGAAAAATCCGTTGTTGCGAAGGACTGCTACTTTTGAATGAATTCCGTCAATGGGTTCAACGCCAAAAATAAAAATAACATTTCGTACATTAGTGTGTGCACAGTCACAAGAGCAATTGAAATCAATCAAAATGCACCCCAGACTGACTTAAGCGCTTTAGAAGATGATAGAATGGAAGTTGAAAGTCAACGTCATGGAGACGGTAGTGAAACCAGTGATCGAACAGAAAACAGTTCTGATGATTCCGATGGAAATGACGAAAAAGATGACGAATATGTCGTGCATAAAATGAAATTTAAGGTTCCAATATTAGTGTTGCAACTAGAACTGAATGATTTTATTAGAGATCTTGGATTACCGAAAGATGGCGCTGAATTTGCAGCTTCATTTCTAAAAAGAAGAAATCTTCTAGAGCCAAAGACAAAAGTTTCATTCTATCGCGACAGGGACAAAGAATTCAGGAAGTTTTTCGTTAAAGACGAAGAGATGTGTTTAGTGCACTGCACTGACGTTAACGGACTAATGAACCACTTGAAGAAAAATGTGTACAGAGACGAAGAATAACGACTTTTCATTGATTCGTCAAAACGCAGCATTCAGGCTATTTTACTGCATAACACGAATAATAACGCTCCTATTCCTATAGCTCACTCAACGGTCATCAAAGAAGAATATAAAAATGTTAAAATGCTTCTTAAAAAAGTTAATTACACGAATCACAAATGGCAATTATGTGGTGATCTCAAAATCATAACAATGTTATTAGGCCAACAATCGGGTTTCACGTGAGAGCCATGCTTTATGTGCCTGTGGAATAGCAGAGATCGAGCCAATCATTACAGCAAAAAACATTGGCCTTTAAGAGATTCATTCAAACCTGGTTCTCATAATATCATTAACCAAAGCCTCGTTGATCCAGAAAAAATTTTACTACCACCCCTCTACATAAAGCTTGGGCTCATGAAACAATTTGTCAAGGTGTCAGGCAAAGATGGACAATGCTATAAGTATATATCCCTTAAATTCCCTAATGTTTCAGACGCTAAATTAAAATAAGGAGTCTTTGATGGACCACTGATTTGAATATTGACAAGAGATACTAATTTCGTGAGCCACATGACGAAAATTGAAATGGACGCTTGGGAAAGTTTTAAAGCAGTAATCGTAAATTTCCTCGGTAACAAAACAAGTCCAGACTACGAGAATATTGTTGCGAAAATGATAAGAAACTACACAAAGTTAGGCTGCTTGATGAATTTAAAACTTCACTTTGTTATGGCCCCATAGTTGAAAACCACTCTGAAGCAATTTGCCTGGAATAATTCCCCGTCTGTGTTTACAAAACATAAACCCAGACTGGGAAAACCTTCTGGGTTAAATTGCTTTAGAGTGGCAATAAGACGACCTTGCTTTCTCTCCATTAGTCAATGGGAGGAAGAGAGTCATAAAGTCACACTTGGCGCATCTGCGACGGAAGGTTTCCTCGTCACGCGCCAGGCCTGTGAGCATGACTCATGCCGCGTCATGTCTCTCTCCTTTTCTCTCTCTCTTCCTTCTCGTTGGGAAAGCGACCAGTGGTCGCCAACCCAACGTGACCAATACGTATAGCGAAATTCCCCATTGAATTAAAATACTCATTTGTAATTCTTGTGTATTTTAAAATTCCTTTTTCATTTTTAATACCGGGGTTAGAAAGCACAGATTTTGTTTCATACAAATGTATTTTCTTTTCGATCTCGTGTTTCTTTAATTTTAAGTTTCATGTATTTTATCCGGCGATATCGAGAAGTTTCAATTTTAGGTCTTTTTTTCTTTTTTTAAATATATCCCTGCAAGTTAAATCTTCTATTTTACTGCTTGTGATCTACCTGTAAGTAATTGTATTTTTCGCTAGTTTTGTACTTTTGTATTCTCTATCTTTCTGACATTCTTGTATTTTGCCGCACACGAAGCTCGCGCGACTTTGCCCGACGCGCCATATTGTCGCTGGACAGTTCGGGTGCGCGCTCACCATGGCGAGTAGAAGGAACGGACCGGGCAGCCGACGCGCCCCTCCATCAGCGAAGCGAGTGGCCGAGAGGACTTCGCCAATCGCCGACAGGCCCGCCTCTCGGCCATCGGACATAAAAGCGGGTGTCCTTTCCCTCTTGAGAAAAATACCTCGCACTCCTCTCTCCTTCTCTCTTCTTTTTTCTCTCCACTCACTCTGCCTCTCTCTCTCTCTTCTCTAGGGTCGGTACGATCCTTGCAGCCCCGCCCGCACTCTTTGCTTTCTCTAGGGTCGGTAAGCTTTCTTGCAGCCCCGCCCGAAATCTTTATATATCTCTCTCTCTTTCTCTAGGGTCGGTAAGCTCCTTACAGCCCCGCCCGCAATCTTTCTTCCTTCCAGAGGTCGGTACGCTCTTAGCAGCCCCGCCTCGCTACCTTTCTACTTCTGGGTCGGTACGATCGCCGCAGCCCCGCCCGCTCTCCAACTATTCTACACTTTCCCACCACCTTGCTCCTCCTCGCCAAACGTATGCCTGGCAAACCTAGAAATCCTCGTTCCGGTAAGCGCACCCGAGTTCGTCGACGCTTGGCTGCGCTCCGAGACGCCCTCCAAGCCTCCGGTTTTCCTCCCGTGGAGGACCTACGCCCTTCCTCCTCCTCCGCCTCTAACGGCACTCCCAAGGCTATCGTTCGATCGGTAGTTCTCCTTCCCGATTCCCTGAAGGTCCACACGACTACCGGCCGAGCTCTCTCCCGCTCATGGACAGGCCTTCACTCGCCTGGCCATCCACGATCTCCTCTCCAATATTCCCACTACCTTAGATCAAGTCGGGACAACCACATCCCCCGGCTTGTATCAACTTTCTAGATTCCCATCTGGATAAGTTTCCAGAAAATGTGGGTGATTTCAGCGAAGAACAAGGGGAACGTATTCATCAAGACATAAAAGTGATGGAACAACGATATCAGGGTAGATGGGACGAGGTCATGATGGCTCATTTTTGCTGGATGTTGGAAAGGGAAATGAATGTAGGTCTTAAACGTAAGCGTAAACCTTTGCAACGTTCCTTCGAAGAAAAAGGACACGTTACAGCAGGCAGAAAATAGACTGAAGTAGGTCTATAAATCAATTTAATTATGATAAAAAGAAAGATAAAATGTAAACACAAAAGATAGTATAAATATATCCCTTAAGTTTAATAAAAGCAGAGAGAAAAAATTTTTGAATAAAACTCTTATTCATTTGCATGTTTAAGTTACAGTTCTACATTTTAATTGATACAAACATTGTCAGGTTAATTGAAATGGGGTCAATTCTACTTGCAGTTTTAAATTTCTTCAAATGAATAATATGCGTCTAAATTCTTAACTACCTGTAGTACAATGCAATGAATTTTATTGTGTTACAACAGGAACACTAAAGTTAAGTTGTGTTGCGTTGAGCAAAATTTCGTTAGGTTCTGTTAAGTTAGATTCTATTGTAGGTTAAGATTGAGTTAACCTATTAAATATAGCACACATTTAAGAATGAGAACCCTACGCTTACATAGCTACACGTGTGGTGGAATTTCATTCGGCTAGGTTATGTTAGGTCAGGTTTTGTTAGGTTAGGATAGGTTAAACCTCTATGTAGGTTAAGCCGAAGCTGAATGAAACGGTACCGCAAACACAACGGGACAGCACAATGAGTTTAATTGTGTTACGTGAAGTTAAGTTAGGTTAGATTAGGTTAGGTCAGGTTTTTTTAGTTTAGGATAGGTTTGACCTCTTTGCAGGTTAAGCCCAAGCTGATTCAAACGGTACCGCAAACACAACGGGACGACACAATCAGTTCAATTGTGTTTCGTGAGGTTAGGTTAGGCTAGGTTAGATTTATTTCTAGATTAGGTTCGAGTTGACCCATTCGATGTAGCACACATTTGCTACTGAGAAAATGTGCTTCCAGAGCTTTACGTGTAGTTCAATAAATTTCTGTTGATTCAGGTTAGGTAAGGTCCGGTTCTGTTGGGTTAAGTTATGTTAAATAAGTTAATATCAGGCAAGGGTTGATCCTTCACATTTGTCGACATGTTTTTTGAAGTGAAAATTTGCATCACTGGCATTATTTTGAAATTTGTTTGCCTCAGTGCATGATTTTTCGTCATTTTTTGAGGTTATGGCTCAACCATGACGTGATGGGTGATTTTTGATACCGAATTTGAATTCAGCGCCCCAAAATCAATAGGAATACGTGTGTCTTGTTACCAGATCTGCACACTTTTTTTTGTGTGGCTGTGTAATATTTCAGTGAGAATATCGTTTTTTCTTAATTTTTATACTAGAATTTGAATTTGAATTTATATTAAAACTCCGCTATGAGTTTGAACATGAATTAGTATTTGATTTTGAGCTTGCATTAGTACGTGATTTAACATTTGATTTTTAGTCATCGTTGGGACTTAATTTTATAATTGATTTTTTGACAACTTCAAAGTCATATTCGGCTAATTTTAATTTCCATCCAGCTACTGTAGAACAAGGATCTTTGCAATCTTTGAAAGAAACTAATGGTTTGTGATCGGTTACTAACATAAATTTGTGTCCGTATAGATAGGGACGAAAATGTGTTACATAAAATATAATTTCTAGGGCTTCTTTTTGGTAAGTTTCAGACTTTCTTTCATTATCATTTAAACTTCGAGAGGCGTACGCAATAGGTTTATTTTTGTCGATTTTTCCTTGGGATAAAATTCCACCAACGGCAAATCCTGATGCGTATGTCGTTAGTACAAAAGGTTGCGAGAAACCTGGCCTTTGCAATAAGGGCGCGCAACATAATTTTTCTTTTAATGTATCAAATACAGTTTGCTGAGAACCTGTCCAGACAAATGGTTAATTCTTTGATATTTTTTGTTTTTTTAGGAACAGGAAATGATTTTACGGCTTCTACTTCCTTAGGGTCTGGTCTCACTGGATTTTTATCGATATTATGTACGAGGTATTTTACTTCCGAGCTCAAAAATCCGCATTCGTCAGGTTGTAATTTAAGATTTATTTCACGTAATCTATTTGTTGATTCTGTGAATTTTTTATCATGTTCTTCTAGAGTATCCGCATAAGTAACTATATCCTCCAGATAGACAAAAAGTTCGGTGCCTTGAAGGCCAGTGAATACCAGGTCCATAAGACGTTGAAAGGTGGCAGGGGCGTTTTTCAAACCAAAGGGCATGCGGTCGAATTCATAGTATTCGAAGGAGAGAAGGCTGTTTTGTGCGAGTCTCGAGGGTCCATTTGTATCTGATTGAATCCCCATGCTAAGTCAAATACCGAAAAGTATTGTGCTTTTCCTAATTGGTCTAAGATTTCTGTAATGATTGGGAGTGGATATAAAGCGCTAATTGTTTTTTCATTTAATTTACGATAATCTAAAACCATACGCCATTTTATGTTTCCGTGAGAATCCGGTTTTTTGGGGACAGGAAACACTGGTGTATTATAGGGAGAATGTGATGACTTTATTATTTTTGTCTCAATTAATTCTTTGACTTGATCTTGAATTTCTTCTTTCTGAACGTAGGGGAGTCTGTATGGTCTTGTAAAAACTGATCCGTTTTTTTTGCATTATTTATTTTTACGTTATTTTTTCGAAAATATTCACTTCCTAAAACTCCGTCGTGTTCAACTGGTACTTCGTTTGAAATTATATTAAAAATGGTTTAAAATTCTAAAATATTAATTGTTATTTGACTGAAAGTGTATACTGGGTGTTCATTAATTCTTCTTAATTTTAGACAATTTTGTTTCTTAATTTTTACGGATGATTTGACTGCGTTTTCTTTAATATAATTGGACCTACTCTTGTATCAATCATTGATCTTACATGACTTTTTAAACCATTTGTTGATAATGTTATGTGAGGTATAGTATTTGTGACGCTTAAGTTAACTTTTTCTGTTTTATGCTCCTTTATATTTTCAAAATTAAGATTCGATGCCTTTGATTCTTTTTTCAAGCCTTCCTCTGAGCAACCGGTCTGGGTAGGGCGTTGGAGTTATCTGGATTTATTTCTTGTGGAGGATTTAATTGTTGCAGATTGTGCTGTTGTTGATATTCGTTACTTTGTTGTCTTTCATTGAAATCATTAATTAAATGACCCATTTCTTTGCAATAGTGGCATATTATTTTATCTTATTGAGCGAAATTAGAATAAGACTGGTATTTATTTGAAGAATTAGGAGACTTTCTAGAGTCATATCTATCCCATTGCTGGCTAGGCGGCTCTCCTCTTCACATGGGTCTTTCTTGGTTATATTTATATTGACTTCCCGAAGGCTCATATCGTGGTTTGTTATTTGACCAATTGTTTTGTAGTTGAAATCAATTATTAGCTTGACATTGAGAAAAATTCGGAAATGATTGTCTTTGACATTGAAAATAATTAGAAAAAATTGTTTTTAATTTTGAAAATTATTTGGAGAAAATTGTCTTTCATTTTGTAAATTATTTGGAAAAAATTATTCTTGATTTTGAAAATTCTTCGGAAACATTGTTTTTGATTTATGTTTCTACCAAAATAAGGCTTTGAATAATTATTAGGATATTGTGGATGAAAGTTATTTGTTCGATTGAATTGATTATTTTGAGGGTTTGATAATTTTGTTACTAGAATACGGTAAACTGATCCTACGTGACCTGATTTTTCACAAAATTGTAGACACTTCGCATTCTTGTTCCTCCAATCGAAAGTATTTCGTCCTTCCTTTGTTACCCTGTATGGATTTCTTTACAATCTGAATTGTCTAACTGAGACTGAAGTGAGACTAGACTAAAAACTGAAGGTGGAGTATAATCGACTAAACAGGAACAAACTAAACTAAACTGAACTAAACCTGGAACTAAACTGATTTCTGCTTCCAAATCCGCTGTATTTATTCACAAGATCCCTTCTTAGATTCCCGTAGGGGTGAGTGGTTTTAGAAGTAGGGATTTGTTTTGGTTCCAATCAGCGTTGTTAATCAATTAGGTAGAAGAGTGATAAGAGCCCAATTGTGCAATGGGCGTTGAGAATTATGTATATGCCCATATATGGAGAATGTCGTAGTGACCATTATGCCTTGTATCCCTATAGAGTACCAAGGGGGTATTAGTCTGACAAGCTTTTCTTCCACAATTCTGAATTGTATGATTTCATATTTCAAACACAGAATATAAATCCCTAAATACAGAACTGACCAGCGAGCTTCTTTCGGAGAATTGCCTGGTTTTTGTTTTATTGCAATTAATTGAAAGTTTAATGCATGTTGTGCGCCTGGAAAGTAGCAAACGGCCACCATAAGTACGAGCATGTCCATGATGAAAGAATTTTAGGACAGATCATTTCCAAATGAAACTAGAGTGTTATCTTTTCGAAGATACTTAAAACGTCGTAAAAACCCAGGATCGAGCTCAAGATTTGACTGAGTGCCTGTCATGCCTCACTCAACCTTCCCATTGTTAGAGATAAGAACTGGTTGAGAGAAATAAAAAATCATTAAAATATTAAGGAATTTAATTTCAATGTTCTGCATTAGATGCAGATCAATTTTAAAACAAATAGTGCAAGTTTCTATAATAAAAAAGGATAAATTTTCAATCGAAAATGGAGTAGTAAAATTTTGTGTAAAGAAGATTAATTTTCATTTTAAAAAAATACGAATGTCCCGTGTAGGAATCCAATTAGGGATCTGGCCGGTCCCGGCCGGATAGCCCCGGTTTAAGCCGGGCGACGGTCGGGGAATCCGGCCGGGATCCGGCTAAAAACGTTACGGTAAACTGGTCGGATCCCGGCTTGAATACCAGCCAAAATCCGTCGGGTGATCCGGCCATAAACCGATTAAAAAATATTGCTTCAGTTGAGAAATCGGCAACTTGTCTTGTCTTTTGAGGCTCATCGTAAAGAATACGGTGAACATCAAAGGTCAAATCAAATTCACCAATTCTCGCAAGGAAATTAGAGTAGAATTTGAACCACTCACAATATAACCTTGTAGCAATATCCGCGAACTGAGTGGGGTTTTCAGACTAATTACTGAAACAAGTTTGATTTTAATTACGCATCTCGACTTTATTTGCAAACATCGAGAAAATGACGCGACGTGAGTGCAATGTGCATCCTCGTTCGAAGTGCGAAAATGAAAATGTAATGTTTTTTTTTAAGAATTTAAAACAGCTTATTTCTGTTTCACTGCTCTAATGAATCTTCAAATTATACTTTCAAATGATAATTCATCTATCATCCATAATTATGTCTTTGATAACATCACAGCTCTTATAAAATGTGTAATTTTGACAAGGAAATAATCCTGGTCAGTGCCCGATCGGCTCCCGCCCATGAGATATGACCAGGGTTGGCTTGGCCAGTAACCGTCCGGCTTCCGACTTGGTAATTCCAGTAGCCCGAACGGCTTGTTGTAGTAGGGCCAACCCGGGAAATTTCTACCCAACGTTTTTATTTCCTACCAATTTTATATATTTTTAAGCCAAAAAGACGAATCTTCACAAAACCATATTTATTTTAACAAGAGGAAAACATTCACCCAAATAGTTGAATTTTCAAATAAAAAGATGAATATATTCAACCACAAATAATTTCGGAACCAAGAAGATCCATTTACTACCAAAAAAGATGAATTTTTGACAAAACACATGCTTTTTCAAAGATATACTTGTATTCAAACTGAAAAAGATAGTTTTTGAAAAACTCGAATTTTCAAATAAAATGTGAGTTCAGAAAATTAATTTTTCGCCAAAGCTTAAACCAATTTTGAAAAAAATAAAAATCTTCAACGAAAGATATGAAAATTAAACTAAACTGGTAATTTACCAACGGAACAATGAATTTTAAAACACATAGTGGAATTTTCAACCTAAAAAATAAATTGTCAATCAATAAGTATAATACATTATTTTTCCGTTACAAAAATACGTTTTCAACCACGAAGATTAAATTTCTCTAAAAAATATACAATTTGCACAAAAAGTCGAGTGGTTTCAATTTCAGTTACATATGTTAAATTGTGAATCAAATTATAAATTTTAAGTGTTTTCGGTTGAAAATTATTGAAAAAGGCATTTTTGGCTGAAAACTTTGGATTTACAAATAAACGTAGTAACTACCCTACTTCAAATACCTTTATATGTGCCTGTAAAGGACAGTAATAAGATTCTATGTAAGGATCCTACAAGTGACCTATATAAGATCCTATATAGGGTTATCTATATAGGTCAGTAAAGGTGCCACCTATAGAAAATGAAACAGCTTCCTGCATAGGATCCTTGATAGAGTCCTAAATGATTCTATGGTAAAGGTATGGGTTCCTTATTCCTACGTTGGAATCCATATAAGAATCTATTCAGGTGCCTACTACGAGTCAATCCCATAGTCAAAAATAACTACTGCGCAGCTGTACCTGCTACAGGAAACTACTGCGCAACACTTCTGGTTCATCGTCTGTCCTATATAGATCACAAATAGGATGCAATGTAGTATCCTATGCAGGAAGCTGTTTCATTTCCTATGGGTGGCTCCTATACTTAGGGTGACCAGGTGTCCATTTTAATATGGACATGTCTATTTTTTTAGCTCTTTGTCCGTTAGTCCGTATTTTTTGCAAGATATCCGTATTTTTTTTTTTTTTATGAAAAAACAAGTTACAACTGCAAATTTGCCGTAATGAGTTTCTGAATTCCAAAGTTCTAAAGCGCCCGCGCTTTAGAACTTTGTCGCGGCACGCACAGATGACGCGCAAATAGTTTAGCACGCATAATATGGTAAAATTATCTAGAAATATGAGACTTAATTGCGTCTCGTTATTCGATTTGCTGTCCTGATGAGCACACTCTCGCATACAAAGCGTTGTTTTTGTGTATTTCTATAACAGGTGACTCTTTTATGTAGATTTTCAATCAGTCAATCGGTAACAAAACAATCAATAATTTCTAAATTATCGGAATGACAGAGCTGAAAAACGAACCTAACTTCCCTAACTAATGGTTTATTAAAAAATAATGTATCGCCCCATGCAATTGATATTATTGATTGCCCCTCGGCGTGCAGACATCTTGGAAGCTAACGTTACGACTTGGCAACCCTAACTTTCGTCTGCTACGTCACAGGCGACCAGTGTTGGTCAGTTACGCGTAACTTGAGTATTTTCTACGCATAAAACGTTTTTGACGTAACGTACCTCGCCAACAGTATGAAACCGTTGAAAACTGTAGAAAACTCCTGTAAGTTACGTTTTCAAGATGGCCGACTTGCAAAACCAGCGTCGTCAGTATTGACAAGTACATAAACTCATTTTTCAAATATAATATAATTGCCAAGAATTCTGTAAAATGTGTTATAGTAATTGAAAATAATAATCATGCCTGGGCTGGGAAAAAATATCCAACATACGAGATTTATTCTGAAAAATTATCCACAATTCTAGATCTTTCAGTATTGTGAATTACACTATCACAAATGATGCACAAATCAGCATTTTTTCCTTTCTCGACTCTTTTGACCTTGTAGGACAATTGCTCCCACATTGTTCCTTCAGACCCCCTCGATAAATTTTTTACTCATTACTGTAAGAAAAAGTTGACACGGCAACCACGACTTCCATAAAGAAAAATATATTATTGTAAGTATTTTTAGGAATTGACGCATGTGCACTGAAAGTTCTCATTCGAACGTAATATACGTCAAAACGCGTACAAAACTAAAGAGGTAATAAACGTAGTAATATACGCGTAGAAAATCACGTATAATACCATCCCTGTAGGCGACGTCCTATATCGGTCACTATAGTTTTTTTTTCGTATACATATGTGTATGTAAAATTTTTAACTGTTATAAATTTAGCATTCAATTTCCTTCAATTTTCAACAGTTGAAAATGAAACCTTTGGGAGTTAAACTTTTGAAGAATGTTGCAAATTGAGATTCCATTTTGAACAGTTGAAAACTCAATAAAAAAGATAAATTTATATTAGAAGCAAATGTTGAAAAGGAACTATTTGCATAATTTTACCTTAAATTTTAATAAATGAATATTTCAATCCATTAAAAAAAAAGATTGAAAAAAGTCGATTTTTTCGTAAATCTACTATATAAAATTCAAATTTGTGACGTTAAAGCTCAATACCATCCACACCGTTGCACATATCGACTTGCAAGTATACACACGTGTAGATTAGGCACTGGAGATGGTTCTTAACGCAACCTGAATCGGTAATTGCTAATAGCTTTTGTTTAATAAATAATGCAAAATAGC
>NC_046659.1:12524190-12539102 GCF_010883055.1 Belonocnema kinseyi | reverse complement strand
CAAGGGTTTCTACTGAATATGGTTACAAAAATAAATAGGCAGTCGCGGACAATTGTCCAGGGGTGGTCCCGAAGGAATTAACACCCAAGCGGAGGTGTGAAAACCGTCCCGAAAGCTGAAAGGCACCTGGGTGAGGTGTCTAAAACGGTGACTCTGGGATACCGGGCGACCTCTCAGAGTACGCAGCCTTATCCTTGCATGCGGGGCTCTACAAGGATAGACGAACCCCTTTCCCTAGCTTCTCGTGGGAACAACAATGACAACAACAAACATAGTTGTAGTAAGTGCGGTTCAAAACAACAGAACGCGCAGGGCTCCCGACAATGGTCGGCCAACAATGCCGACCAATCTAGAGCTGGGGGAGCCAATAATAATGGATTCAATGTGATGGATCGGCGGAATCTCGCAACCTTTGGGTGGACGAAGCGACTGAATCACGACTTGCTAGAGTGCTACGATACCGGCAAGAAAGAAAGGAGACACTAAGACAAAACGCGGGCAGGTATCCAATAGAGGAAGAGTGATTCTTTACGACCTGGAGAAACATCAACACCAAGATTTCTCTCAAGCCTAAAGATCTGGCTGAAATGAATGATGAGCTTCGTGGACATTTTTCCGGAGAATCTGACCTCTGGGCTATCAATTATCGTGTGCGTTCGTAACGGTTGATCATAAGATCAAAAGACGAATGCGTCAACTTGCCATAAAGATAGGCTGGGCAAGACAGTACGCGTCCCGCATTTAGTGTGTGATGGATTACATCACATCTGGCAGGAATTTTACCGCCAAGGTTCGAAAGTTCGCGCGCGAACTCCTGGCCCGTTATCACACACTTAAAAAGTCAAAGCTGCTGACCATCAGGCAGCATATTGTTGAGAGAATACGGATACTATCTGACGCTAAGAGAAGTCTAGAGCGGAGGGAGAGATGGGTCAGAGAAAATCAACAGTTTCTCTCTGACCCATCTCGACTCTTCCCAGACCCTACGGTTACTGTCGAACACCCACCCAAACCAGAGGAGGTCGAAGTATTTTGGAGAGAAGTCTACGAAGTACACCATAGACTGGACGAAGACTCAGAAAATATAAATAACTTCAAGGAGTTATGTGTTGCCCTCATAACACCTAATAAAGAATACCCCCCCTTCACTACCGAGGAGGTGAAAAAAATATTAAGAAGGATGAAGAACTATTCCGCATCGGGACCATATTGTATTAAAACCTGTATGGCAGGAAATGTATGAACAACGAGCCTCAAAGAAAGGCGTAGCCGGATGTCGCGTGAACCTGCTCATCGATAGATGTGTCTGTAAAGATGCAGCATTAAACCAGCGTGAACTATCGATGGCCTGGATTGATTATCGGAAAGCTTTCGATTCGACCTCCCATAGACTTATCATCTGTCTTTTGGAAATCTTAAAGTTTCATCCGCAAATAGTTAGGTGCATAGAGAGATTGATGCCGCTTTGGAAAACCAGATTTACTATCTCTTCTGGAAAAAATCGTGTGACAACTAACAAGGTCACCTTTCAGAGAGGTGTCTTCCAGGGCAACACCATGAGCCCACTACATCTAGCTCTAGTGATCGTCGAACGATATACTAAGGAAATTGGAATGGAATTTGGGTTAGACAAATGCGCCAAGGTTTGTTTGAAGCGAAGAAAACTTAATGGCATTCCTGAAGATCCTGAGCACGTTGATAGAAAATGGCCAGGAATCACGAAGAAGTGGGCAAAGGATCGTTTCTGTACAAAGCAGCGGAGGAGGCTGCTGAAACACTCGGACTTGACTTCAGTATTAGAGGTGAGCAAAATGCATCAAATCTTATCTATCTCGAGTACTCACTCCTGAAAGCCCGGGTTAAGAAAGCACAAGAGAAAAACTTTCGTGAACAGCTCCTCGATAAGAGGATGCACGGTATCTTCCACAGAAATGTGAAGGATCAGTCAATGTCTTGTGAGCTAACATTTGCTTTCCTTAAATCGCCCGGATTGAAGTCTGGTACGGAGGGTTTCACTTTTGCATGTCACGACGGTGTCATTTCCAGCTTAACATACCGTCGCCACATTTTGAGCCAAGACGTTCCTTATGATAGCTGCAGGGCATGCCATGCACACCCCGAGCATTTAGCTCACATACTATCTTGTTGTCCAACTCACGCGGGAACAACCTACATTCAAAGGCACAATGCGGCACTAAGAGATCTTTATTACCATCTCTGTCACTCCTACGGCATTCACCTTAATATCGCTCCTCTAAATGCTCTTAGGGAAATCGAGTCAATTTTTGAGAATGGGAAGTGCCGCATATACTGGAACTTTATAGTCTCAACAATTGTTTCTGTTGCTCACTCGGGGCCTAACATGGTTCTTCTTGACTTCGAGAAGCGAACCATATTCGTTATCGAATTTTCGGAACCAGCTGACAAAAACATCATAACCAAGGAGAATGAAAAGAAAGAAAGGTATCGAGACCTTATAACGGAGTTGCAACGATTGTACCCGGAATATTCTGTTAAACTAATCGTCCTTATCATCGGCGCTCTTGGAGGTGCCAAGCTTTCACTTGTTAATGGCCTAAAGGGCATCCCTGCGTGTCAAGAATATGCTAAAAAACATGCGGGAAAAATGCAGAAGGCGGTAGTCCTTGGGTCGCTCCATGTTCTTAGGATGTACGAGGCTTTTGCTGGATCGTCGTATTGATTCCTTTACAGACTGTAACCACCTATCTCACGGTAATGAGACTTGGTTGTGGCTGAAATTTTACCGCGATTTCGCTGGGAGCGGGTGCAATTTTCCAGATTAGCACCCGCTCCCGGCGAAATCTTGCGGTTGTCCTTATGCTAAATTTTTAATTATATATAATCAAGTGGCATAAAACGGATAATGCTTATGAGTCCACAGTTTTTGACCAATCATCACCAAATTTGGCACACATATTCTTTGTGATCCCAGACAGGTCTTAAGGTTATGGGGGAGAAGGTGATACAGGTGGGGGGCATTAGGAGTTTCTGACCAATTGGGATCAGATTTTTCACACTTATTCTTTGGGCTCCCGAACAGATCGCAAGAGTACTAAGGGACAGGTGGAGTAGGGAGGGGGAGGGGGCAGTTTTTGAAATCTACTTTATAAATTTCAAATTTTTGAAGTCTTTTTGCAGGCTATGTTAGAATTTCACGACTGATTTAAAAATTCCAAATATTGGATTCAATGACTGGAGTATAATTTCTATAATTAGAAACAGACAGAAATAATAAACGTCAACAAAATATATCAAAGTATTATAAAATAAATAGAACCAAGTTAAAATTCCAGTTGCTTTGGCGCGCTTTTTTCATTTGAGGTTCCTTTAAAATTACGCCTTTATTCTGTATTTATGAATTGACCACCTACATATATGTCTCTTATGTACTGAAATATATGTTCGTCTTTGTCCAAAAACATCGTAAGGATTTCCGTCAATTAAGATGTAGTCTTTTTATTAAAAAAGCCTTTACCATTTTCATGAGGCTTTTCTTTTATATGTTTTTCGTTACATTTTAATTAAATTTTTGTCACATGTTATTATTATTCTCAAAAATTGACATGAACTTTGTTTAAAAACTTTAATTACTTTACTTTAACTTTAACTTTGTTTAAAAAATTGACATGAAGTTACATCGTTAATTGGATTAACACTAGTAGAAGATTGGTTATTCTTAAGGAACAACGTACGTTCTTAATTAAATGTAGAAACAATGCCTTGGTTCCGGCACATATACAAAATTGTATGAACAAGTATAATTTATATAATTTAAATCAAAGTTTAATTTCAAAATTTCATCAAACTAAAGTCAATTTTCAAACAAAGTGCTTAAAAATTGAAATTAAAAACACAGTAAGAGAGATTGAAAAACTGGGTAATTTCTCGAATTATTTAAAATATCGAATAGAAAGAGTCATAAATGATGGATCGATTAATAGGTTATTTGAGTCACAAGAATTGAGTTTAAATAACCTAAAGTATAAAAAAGACAGGAATGTATCAACAAGTACAATTCAATGCAAAACAGGTTTTCAACACAGACAGATCTATGTGGGGATTTTAAATTCAAAAATTGCTTCAAAGACATCTCAAATGTCGAACTCCCGGATGAGGTAGCTGAAACCTTAGCACTGAGTGACAAATTTGGTATTCCTTTCAATGTCAATAAGTTACCTATGTAGTGACTAAAATGAGATACACGGGGCACCACGTAAGCCTGCGAGCGAGTGCTGGGCCCTAGCAAAGGCAGTCTTGGTCCGATGTCCTTCCGACATATATACAATTCATTAATAAACATCTTTTACTTGTACGCCCGTATATTCATTGCCATCTAAAGCTTCCTTCAATTTTTCAGAAGTGAGATTCGAGTTCGGAGGTCAAATCAGTAGTGGTTCGCACGGTCATATACAGTCACGAGGCTTCACCAAACGTTGTTCTGTGTGAACGGTACTAACTTTAACGGTGCTAACGCGACGCTAAGGACTCGTGTAAGAATACGTGCAGGACGCGATACAAGATTCGTGAAAATACAAATGAGTTGAGGTGCCTCTGGATTACGGTACTGTGTGTGCTGGAAAATGCTATGTGTTAAATGATGTGTGCTGGAAAACGCTGTGTTACAAATCTGTTATGTGCTAAACGCTGTGTGCTAAGTGATGTGTGCCATAGATCGGCTGTGTGCTGACTTGTTCTGACTCTTGTGACGGTGTTTTAGTGTTGCTTTAAAGATTCTGAAGAAGCATATTGTGTGAGACTGTGTGTTTTAAAAACTAGGTTCACAAAAACAATTTTTCTTTTACCCCGGGTGAAGAAATTGTGGCATAGCCGCCATATTTGTAACGTTTAAACCCGCTGAAAGTATCCTCTGGTGAGGAATAGCGGTACTTAAATACTACCCGGTAAATTCAATCAGTTTAGTTAGCGCGGTAGTGCACCGATCAGCTGAGTCGTGGAACAGCTGACTCGTAAATCTCAAAATGAACAATCCGAGTCAATACACCGTGGTGGATCTTAAAGAACTTTTAAAGAAGTATAGCCTGTCCAATTCCGGGAATAAAGTGGATTTAACCCCAATTACATTGAGGTGGTAAGTGAATCACCAATCAATACACTCCGGGGTATTGCGGCTGATAGACATTCAGTGGAACAGAGGTTCGAAATTGAAATGACGAGACGCGAAGTGGACCTTATCCGTAGAGAACGGGATCTGCTCCAGCGAGAGTTAGCTTTGACACGGCGTGAAAATCCTTCCGAATCGCCGTCGATTGTTAGCTCTTTCAGCAATCGACCGAACATAAATATAAAAAGCATCAGTGATCTGTTAAACGAATTCAATGGTAGTGATCATAACTTTGTAGAGTGGGAAAAACAAGTTTTATTACTCAGTGCCACATACGACTTGGATGACAATCTTGCTAAGATTCTAGTCTGCTCGAAATTAAAGGGTCATGCGCGTGAGTGGTTTCACTCTAAATCTGATCATATAGAAATGAATATGAATTAGCTTCTGGCAGAGATGAAGAAGATGTTTGACCACCGTCCGAAAAGACTTGAACGTCGTCGCACTTTTGAAGACAGGAAGTGGAAGAAGAACGAATCGTTCTCGCAATATTATCACAGCAAGGTGATTCTGGGCAACCAGGTCCCTGTCGAAGGTGAAGAAATGCTGGATTACCTGATCGATGGAATCCCGGATGTCAACCTACGAAATCAGACACGCATGAGAGGTTTTGAGAGTGCATCCCAGCTTTTGGAATCTTTCTCGAAGATCTTATTGACTGTCGAGACGTTGAGAGGCCCGTCGAGAAATGAATCCAGACCAGCTAACTTCCAGGCTGCGGAAAGACCCAAAGAGGATGCCGCGAACTCCAGGAAATCTTTTCTATGCTACAATTGCAGGAAAGCAGGTCATACGGCTACGTACTGCCGGTCGTCGAAGAAACAAGAGTGTTTTAGCTGCAAGGACTCTGAGCACGTGGCAAAGGATTGTCCAGTCAAGTTAGTCTCACGATACGCGGGTATAAATCAGTCAAAACTCTCGATATTAGGTAAAATACACGTAAGCGTTAAACTCGATGGTGAAACTTGTAATGACGTAAAGCTTTTGGTTGTGCCAAACGACACAATAAAGTCATCTCTGGTTTTAGGACGCGATGTTTTGAATAAATTTGGATTAGGACTTGCAAAAGTAGAAACGAAGAAGGGGTCTGATAAATTTGAAAATAGAGTAAAAGAGCTTAATAATATTGATATTAATTTTGTAGATGAAAAACAAGTAGAGCCTTTAAATGTAGATCCGAAAGTTCCACACGAAATTAAATCAAAGTTTCTAGAACAACTTAAAACAGAATGCACAGAAAGCGTAAAACCAAAGGTGCCTAAAACAAAAGCAGAATTAAAAATTAACCTTACAGATTACAAAACTTTTTTCTTTGCACCAAGGCGATTGTCATATAATGAAAAGACAAAGCTAGAAAAGATTATCAGCGATTTAATTGAGAGAAAAGTGATACGGCCTAGCGATTTGAAGTATGAATCACCGATTGTATTAACAAAAAGAAAGAGCGGTGTTCTGCGACTATGTATAGATTATAGAGCATTAAATAAAATCACTCTGCGCGACAATTATCCTCTCCCTTTAATCGATGATAAGTTAGACGCTTTAGAGGGGAAAAAGCACTTTAGCTTGCTTGATTTAAAAGACGGATTCCGTTATCTCGATGTTGCACTTGATTCGATCAAATTAACCTCTTTCGTGACACCCTTCGGACAGTATAAATATTTAAAAATACCTTTCGGTCTTAAAATAGCACCGGCAACATTACAGCGCCTTTGCGGATTTGATCAAATCAGGGAAAATATCTGTATATATAGACGATGTCATGGTTGCAAGTAAGACTCTAGAGGAACAAGTTGGAGTCTTGCCAGAAGTTTTTAGGTTTATGAAAGAAAATAAAATGGAACTAAATTCAGAGAAATGTTTCTTTTTGTATACCGAAATCGAATTTCTAGGCTATGCGGTTTCCGCGGATGGAATTCGTCCTTCCAAAAAGGGTCTCGAGGCAATCGAAGGGTTCCTGGAACCACAAACAGTGCAATAACTTGAAACATTTTTCGGCTTGTGTCAGTACTTCAGAAAATAAGTTAAGGGTTTCGCGATTATAGCTAAACCACTTTATGGCCTTTTAAAGAAAGATGCAGTTTTCGCTTTCGGCGAGTCACAGGTAAATGCATTCAAAATTTTGAAAGGGAAATTGACTGTCAAGCCCCTATTGGCAATATATAATCCTCGCGATCCTACCGAATTGCACTGTGATGACAGCTCCGTTGGTTTCGGCTCTGTTCTATTGCAGCGGAAGGAGGATGGGCGTTATCATCCTGTTTTCTTCTTTTCGAAAAGGACCACCGAGTGCGAAAGCAAGTACAACAGCTTTGAGCTCGAGACACTTTCCATTGTCTATGCCCTTCGTCCGGGAACTCGTATGCAAAACTATTAGAGGAGCGTCAGCTCAAATCTTTTGAAATGCGTAATGGCGTCGTGCATGGGAAAAAAGGAGATACTCCTCTATTTTATGTGCCGTCGAATATGGAAAAGCATGTTCTATTCAGATATCATAATCAAATGGGTCACCTGGGTTGTACAAAAACGAAAGAGATTATTAGTAGGACCTATTGGTTTCCAAATCTGTCTGAGAAAGTTGAAGACCACGTATAGAACTGTCTAAAATGTATCTCCTTTTCTCCTATCACCGGGAAAACCGAGGGCTACGTACACATAGTTCCTAAGGGAGATGTGCCCTTCGCTACTATTCATATCGATCACTTTGGTCCCGTCGACAAGGTAAACGCCCGCATGTCCAAGAAACATGTCTTTCTGATCATTGACGCGTTTACTAAGTTTGTAAAATTGCATGCGACGAAAGTGATTCTCATGCCTGAGAACCACATTAGACCCATTTTATTCGCGACAGGTTCTCCTCAGGCAAACAGACATGTGGAAAGAATTAATAGAACGATGGCTCCGATATTAGCCAAGTTAACCGACGATAAATCTGGTTTACACTGGTATAAAACTTTAAAAAGCGTAGAGTACTCCATCAACAATACCGTGAATCGAACTGCGAAGTCGACTTTAAGTCGTCTGTTATTCGAAGTTAATCAACGCGGCGAATTGATTGACGATATCAAAGAATTTATCGAAAACCAAGTTCAAGAAACTCCTCGCGATTTAGATTTATTCAGACGAACAGCGCAAGAAAATACCGATCAAGCTTCAACCTACAATAAAGAACATTGTGGCAGGAAAAGAAAGAAAGCGCACGAATACTTCGAAATTTTGACTGTACCCCTGGCGTCTCTAAGAAACTTACTCCTGAATTTAAGGGACCTTATCAGGTCATGCGAAAGCTGCAATTCAATAGGTATGTTATAGCCGATATAGATGGTTATCAAAACACCCAGAAACAATACAAAAGGATATGGGAAGCAAACAATATGCGTTTTTGGATTAATCCCAACGATCTCAAACAATGTAATTTATCTCAAATATGCTCGACCTCGCCTAGAGATAGAGATCCGAGACGGATTTAGGATTAGAACGGCCGAATTGTAGTAACTAAAATGAAATATAGGGGGCACCACGTAAGCCTGCGAGCGATTGCTGCGCCCTAGCAAAGGCAGTCTTGGTCCGACGTCTCTCCAACATGTATAAAATTCATTAATAAACATCCTTTACTTATACGCCCGAATATTCATTGCCATTAAAAGTTTCCTTCACCTATTAATAACATAGTTGCTAGTATAGAAAATTGTTTAAAAAATTCAGAGCATGAAGATCAGAAACTTAGCATTAGAAAAGCAGTTACTCAACTAATCTCAAACTATAATCAAAATAATAACTATAAGAACCTTGAAAAATCTTTCGACCTTGTTGATAACTTTCAAACGGCTAATAAAGATTTGGGGTTTTTTAATGCAGATAAAGGCAACATAATGGTAGCAACTGACAGAGAAAATTATAATAAGACTGGAAAACATGCTCAACAATGATAATTTGTATAAAAACATGAAAACCAGTCTTGTTCCAACAACAGAAGAAAAATGTATTGATGCAGCTATTCGACGGGAGAAAAAAGAATAATAAATGAACGAACGGAATATAAATTAAAAACACATAATAGTACTGGAGCTAAAGCTTATTTTCTACCAAAAGTGCACAAACCAGATTCGAAATGGAGATTAATTGTTTCCACATTTGGTTCTCCTACTTATTACTTAGCCAAATACATTTTTAATGTTTTAAAACCAGTTTCAGGTAACACAGAATCATTTGTTAAAAATAGCTGGGATATAAAGGATACTTTAAATAAAATTGAAGTTCCTTTAACACATTCCTTAGTTTCATTGGGCGTTGTTTCAATGTTTGATAACATTCCATTAGATCTAGCATTAGACTGTATCGAAGAAAAACTAATACAAAATAAAAATGTAAATAAAATAACAACAAATGAATTTTTAGTTGCTAATAGAACTGTTTTCAATAATATGGTTTTCGCTTTTAATGAAAAATATTATAAACAATTGAATGGTTGTCCTATGGGTTTGCCATTGTCTCCTATAGTTTCAAATTTGGTTTTAGAAGATGTTGAAACAAGAGCTTTAAAAAAACGAATTTTAATCCTATTTTATATAAAAGCTATGTGGATGACGTTTTAGCTATTGTTTCTACTAAAGGAGTTGTTAATTTCGTAAATGCTTTCAATTGTATTGAAAATTCCATATAGTTTACACCTGAACTTAAAAATAATAATTCAATAAATTACCTTGATTTACAAATTATAAAAACAACTATAGGTATGTTAATTACTAATTGGTTTTAAAAAGCGCCATGGTCTGGTAGATATCTTAATTTTAATTCCCATCGTTTATATTAATAAACTATTTATCTACAATGTAATTATTTCTTTAGAATCTCGTTTATTCTTGTGGGATATTAGTTTCTGTTTATCTTAAAAGTTGAGTACTCTATTTTTCGTTGCAAACTTATCCTTTTGAGTTGAAAATGTATGTATTTTGTTTACATATCTTTTTTTCGTTTCAAAATTTATCTAGTATGGTAGAAGAGTAATTTTTCAAGGTTACAAATTCATTTCTCTTACCTAAAAATAATCTTTTTGGTTGAAAATTGGTCTTTTCGGCTTGAAAATTCAACTTTTCAGTTTAAAATGCTACCAGACCGTTGCGAACCCCCTCCTACGTGACACTTTGTAACGTTAGAGCAGACCCTTTAAATGTCACGTGATATGTGGACGAACCGTCGTAAATCTCCGGCGTGTATTATTCTCTACAAACGACATTTTGTTATTAAAAAGATTTAATAATGAAAAATAGATTACATAAATGCTTTAGTTAAATTTTATAAGTCGATTGAGAGGAATAGGATTCGCACTTTTTCTGTTCCCGATGGGGGATTTTTAGACGGAGGAAAAATCGCGTATTCATAGAAATTCAAATTCTTAATTTTTCTGAATTCACGCTTGTTGCCGGGTAAGCCGATCTGCTTTCGTCGATTCTCGTCTACGGGAGTTTTTTGTAACTAATGAGGACTAAAATGAAAAAAAAACATTTTTTTAGTTTACCACTTTGTAATTTATGAATATAATATTCGGAATCTCCGAATTGTAAAGATTCCGAAGACATGTTATTTGACTTTAAAATTTGAGAATTAAAGAATAAATGTTCAAGTTTATGTGAAATTTTATTGAAAATTTTTCATTATATTTTACTTAAATCCACTACAGTAGCTTTAATGTATTGGTGCAATGTGTCACTTAACTTGGGAATTCCCAAAGCTAACATTTGGTCAGATTTGTAAACTTATTAGCTAACATGATAAATACGCGTGCAGAAATAGCCCAACTTATTCCCAAGTTCCGATCAGAACCCATCGGATTTTCCACATGTGGCCGCAAGGGGGCAGATGGTGTGGCTCGCGTTGTTACATCCTCAAATTTTAAAAACAAATTTTAAACCTCATCGTAAAACTTAAATGATAAAAACATCAACTTGAAAGCAGTAGGTAATCATTTGTATGGTAATCCATGAATAGTAAACTACGACCGATGATAAATATGCAACAGTCGATTGGGTAGTAACCGCGAGCTAATTACCCGTGCAATACCATAAATATACCGACTAATTCAAAGCATCGGTAATTTATAAATATGTCAGTTATCATATTAAAAATGTTATATAGTACACCCACATAATGAAGGGTGATCAAATTGTATACCATCGAAGACTACAAAACGATCATAATTGAAACTAAAAAGGATTAATATAACTATATAGTTAAAATAAGTAATTGATGTATCAGCCTATGGAAATTTGAATTAAGATATTGTCTAGAAAAGAGGAAGAGAAGAGTAACGAAATTACAAACGAGTAATAAGGAAATCAATATAGCTAAAAAGGGGACAATAAAATTAAAATTATAGAGTATTTCGGAAATATAGACAACGAGAGCAAAAATAGATACGAGACTTTGTCAGTACGTTCCTGGTCGAATTTTCTCAATCGTACGTGCCTCGTCGAGTTTTCTTAATCGTACGTGCCTCGTCAAGTTTTCTGGATTGTATGTGACTTTACAAGAGGCATATTCCTATATAAACCCCAGACTCACCTTGGTGGTCGTCGTTTAGTTCGTGGCAGTCACACTGTCAACTTGAAACTTCAATTGTACGAACCGCTTGGAAAAAGTAGCAATCAAATCGACAAACGTGAAATATTCCTTAACGAAGAACCGCATTGTGTAAAGTCGCGTACTTGTATTTTCCATCGTGAAATAGTACGAAGTGCTAAGCGTAAACTAAGTCCCTTCGGCCCACGGTCGTCGCATACGTTGATTTCTGAATAGTTCGTGAGCATCAACTAAAAACTCCCAGTAGAATTCCGTCGCTATTCTACAAATCATCGGGGATATCATCGACACTACAAATCTTCTCTTGCCCTTTCAAGACTGGTAGGTTGGAGTAGGTTAGAGTATGCCTATCAACACATTGACTGATTCAAAGACGCACTCAATAATGGAAGTGAATTAAGCTCATGAAATAAAACAAATGAATTAACCTTAACCTTTTGAGTCATGGAAATTAATTTCTTGAATGCTAACAAAATTTTTGAATGATGCATTTAACGATTTTGATTCTTTGAATTAATAAAAGACATGTTTCTGGATTAAATACGGATAACTATTTTGCAGAAATAGTTTTCTGATACTCAACAATGGGACTCAAGCGAAAACTGTCGAAAAAGTAATTAAATTAAAAAAAAACAAAGTCAATAAGAATTGATGTCTCAATAATAGGACTTCGCTAGTAAGAATTTGTCGAATAGATTTCATATAAATTGTGTTAAATAGAATACAGACTTTCTAACAGTAAACGCATTGAATTGGTCCATATTGTTCAGTATGTGAAATAATAATTAATTATAGGAATTTTGATGTTTAGCACAAAGACATGCAGTAAAAAACGCAACCTTAATGGGTACTGGCAAATACACTAGCTCAACATTTTGAATTTTGTCAAAGAAAACCACAATTTTAATCAAAGGAAAGAGAGTAGTAATCAAAAGTAAAAACTATCATACTAAATTAAATGAAACAACAAAGAAATTATACAGCAATAATACATGCTTTTATTTAGACTCTGGGCCATGCCAAAAGATATATGTGATCAAGAAAGCTTGATGAAATTTTCCTAATCCCTATATTCAATCAGTTGCGAATTTCTCAAGAAAATCAGAAAATGTAATCCCTCGGTCAGCTGTCTACACTAACAAGTTTGCACTTGTGTTTGGATGAACCGTAACAAAATGAAGAAGATGACACCCTCTACTTTTTCGTCAAGGAGAACGAACAAATTAGGGAAGGAGGACAAAAAATAGATTTCTAAAACTTTTCCAGTCACAATGCTTCACTAGACGTGCAGAGAGAAACATTTATCAACATGGTAGCGTGCTCGGCCATCCTAGTAACTGGACTCCTTAAGGCTGTTTCCATCAGAAAAAGAAGAATTTCCAATTCCATGCCAAGGAAAGCTGTACATTAATCTTCATATTATGAATGCATCATTTCATCATGGCCACCCCTTATATGAAAATGAATATTCTCGTAATCAGGTTCCACCTAGATAATAGGAGGAACGCCTACAAGGAGAATAAAATGGCAACCACTTCATGGTACATTATGGCTACAATTTAATCCTATTCTGATAAGATTTCACTGACGGAGGAACGCCTTTAATGCAAAACCAATCGGCAGCTAAATTTGTATTGCAATTGAAGAAGATCTGCAGACTCTAAATTTTTACGAATCAACTGACTCCTCTCCCCAGAAATCTTACCATTTTCAAATTTTACCCTTACAAACTATCATCAATGACAAATTCCATAATGTGGATAAAGATTACATTAACATTTCAGAATCCTTAAAAGCAAATTATTGTTGTTAAACAACCACGTAACAAGTGTAAAATTGGTATTAGATACTCAATATAATGAATTCGTTAACACGAACAAAAAATTCCCCTGCAACAGCATATGGAAACAAACATTCTCACTCCTATGTTTTGATAAAAAAGGGCGTAAGTGAGGAATTTAGCCTAAGAAGTTTGATATGCTAAGAAAAGAAATAATTGAGATGAGAATTACTGTAATTAATACCAATAACTAATAACCTAACTAAAAAGTTGATATAATTTTCTATTTGTGCCAGATATAAGCGCCTACAGTGACTAGAGAACACCAGCAGCGAGGCAGCCGTCTCCTGACAAAATGCTGAAAAGAGGAGGAGGAGAAGAACAAATCCATAAATTTCGATCAGGAACTGGAAATGGAAAGCCATTGAAAGAAATTAAAAGGCAAACACTAAGCCTGGAAGAAATCCAACAATAAAACAAAACAAAAAATAATACTATATTTCGGACATCATTGACCTTCACAATAATGATAATAATATTGAAAATATATTATGTAAGAAGAAAAGGCCGAAAAGTCGAAACACTTTAAACAACGATAACACAAAATTGAAATGCTTGTCTTCCTTAATCGTCAACGCTACATGTAGCAGCATGAAGACTAGAAACCAACAATTTCAATTTTTCATGGAGGACGATGAGAAAATTTATAAAGGGAGTATAGGAAAAGTTATTTCATTCTTCCAACATCTTCAAACTTTCATTTCTACAATTCTTCTGCTTTAGCCTGTCTCCTTCTGTTTTATTCGCACCGATAAAATAAAAAACTATAAGTATTGCTGACTACATGTACACATCTATCACTAAGAGACTCACGTCCGTAACATGCCATAATGGCCGCTCCATGTGTGAAATATAATCCGGAAACAATAAGACTCCACTCGCACAGCTAAGTAGCGCCCGCACCAAGATAACCATACCCCGACAAGATGGCGAGTGAGTAGCAGAATAGAAGAGCTGTACTACAACTGCATTCGATGACGTAATACTTCAATATGACAGCTTTATGAGTGAAACACAATTCAACTGCGATAATCAACCTGGGACCGCCTGCAGAGAAGAAACAGGAGATCACACAAGCAAAACAACAGAGTGCTATCACCTAGAACTATTCATGTTGAAGAAAATGTCAAATCTAGCGCACATGAGTAAACAAAAAAAAATATAGTAACATAATTAATATCTACTTGAAGAACAGTAGTAGGTAAAGTATGAACAAGTATTATCGAACAAAAAACGTAAACCATGTTAAGACTTGCTTATGCTTTATTTTACCCAGTGTAGGTAAAATAGGTTAAAATGAATATTCTGAATCGTCACTTCAAAAGTAAAATCCTAGTAGCAAGTTAATTC
>NC_046659.1:12521773-12524090 GCF_010883055.1 Belonocnema kinseyi | reverse complement strand
CACCCAAACCAGAGGAGGTCGAAGTATTTTGGAGAGAAGTCTACGAAGTGCAGCATAGACTGGATGAAGACTCAGAAAATATAAATAGCTTCAAGGAGTTATTTGTTGCCCTCATAACACCTGATAAAGAATGCCCACCCATCACTACCGAGGAGATGAAACAAGCATTAAGAGGGATGAAGAACTATTCCGCACCGGGACCAGATTGTATTAAAACCTTCTGATGGAAGAAGTTTTCTTCAACCCATCAGCATTTGGCCCGTATTTTCACCTCATATTTGAAGTCGGAAGAGCCGCTTCCGAAGTGGTTGGTGGAAGGGCGCACAATACTCCTGCCGAAAATAGGCAAATTAGATGATCCGAAGAATTACAGGCCAATAACTTGTCTGAACACATCTAATAAGATATTCACAGCTATCCTAAATAATAGTATTGTTCGGGCAATTGAACATGTGTGGGAAGAAATGTATGAACAACGAGGCTCAAAGAAAGGCGTAGCCGGATGTCGGGAGAACCTGCTCATCGATAGATGTGTCTGCCAAGATGCAGCATTCTACCAGCGTGACCTATCGATGGCCTGGATTGATTATCGGAAAGCTTTCGATTCGACCTCCCATAGACTTATCATCTGTCGCTTTGGAAAACCAGATTTACTATCTCATCTGGAAAAAATCTTGTGACAACTAATAAGGTGTCCGTTCAGAGAGGTGTCTTTCAAGGGGACACCATATGCCCACTCCTCGTTTGCCTTACATTATTGCCACTATCTCTGGCACTCTAGGAATTGTCGAACGATATACTAAGGAAATTGGAATGGAATTTGGGTTAGACAAATGCGCCAAGGTTTATTTGAAGCGAAGAAAACTTAATGGCATCCCTGAAGATCCTGAGCTCGTTGATAGAAGCGCTATACGACACCTTTGTGCTGGAGAGACTTACACATACCTGGGCGTGCTACAGAGCCGCATTCAGGATGTGAAATCTATAAAGGATAGTCTCTGAAGCAGATACAAACGTCTCATCCGACAGATTTGGTCTTCCGAACTGTCGGCGAGGAACAAAGTATCTGCAACGAACATGCTTGCCGTCCAGGTAGTACTCTATTCATTTGGAGTAGTTCCATGGATGAAGAACGAGCTCAGATCCCTTGATATCGGGACAAGAAAGGTTATGCACATGAACAAAAGCATGCATCTTAAGTCTTCCGTTCCGCGACTGTACATCTCACGCCGTCAAGGTGATCGCGGAATATTGAGTCTTGAATGTCTTCACAACAGGATTATTGTGGGCACAGCACATAGAGTTGCAAATGGAAGAGACCCTCTTCTTAAAATGGCCAGGAATCACGAAGAAGTGGGCAAAGGAGCATTTCTGTACAAAGCAGCGGAGGAGGCTGCTGAAACACTCGGACTTGACTTCAGTATTAGAGGTGAGCGAAATGCATCAAATCTTATCTAACTCGAGTACTCACTCCTGAAAGCCCGGATTAAGAAAGCACAAGAGAAAAACTTTCGTGAACAGCTCCTCGATAAGAGGATGCACGGTATCTTCCACAGAAATGTGAAGGATCAGTCAATGTCTTGTGAGCTAACGTTTGCTTTCCTTAAATCGCCCGGATTGAAGTCTGGTACGGAGGGTTTCATTTTTGCATGCCAAGACGGTGTCATTTCCATCTTAACATACCGTCGCCACATTTCGAGCCAAGGCATTCCTGATGATCGCTGCAGGGCGTGTCATGCACACCCTGAGCATTTAGCTCACATACTATCTAGTTGGCCAACTCACGCGGGAACGACCTACATTTAAAGACACAATGCGGAACCAAGAGTGCTTTATTATCATCTCTGTTACTCTTACAGCATTAACCTTAACATCGCTCCTCTAAATGCTCCTAGGGAAATCGAGTCAATTGTCGAGAATGGCAAGTGCCGCATATACTGGAACTTTATATTCTCGACAATTGTTTCTGTTGCTCATTCGAGGCCTGACATGGTTCTTCTTGACTTCGAGAAGCGAACCATGTTCGTTATCGAATTTTCGGCACCAGCCGAATGCATACCTGCGTGTCAAGAATATGCTAAAACACTTGCGGGAAAAATGCAGAAGGCGGTAGTCCTTAGGTCGCTCCGTGTTCTTAGGGTGCACGAGGCTTTTGCTGGATCGTCGTATTGATTCCTTTACCGACTGTAACCAACTATCTCACAGTCGTGAGACATGGTTGTGGCTGAAATTTTACCGCGATTTCGGTGAGAGCGGGTGCAATTTTCCAGATTAGCATCCGCTCCCGGCGAAATCCTGCGGTTGTCCTTATTACAAA